>NW_007729224.1:135639-173297 GCF_000696425.1 Galeopterus variegatus | reverse complement strand
AAGGAAGGAAGGAAGGAAGGAAGGAAGGAAGGAAGGAAGGAAGGAAGGAAGGAAGGAAGGAAGGAAGGAAGGAAGGAAGGAAGGAAGGAAGGATGACAATAGTACATTGAACTTTCAGAAGGAATGAACAGAACTGTGGTTACTAGAGGTGGGAAATGGGAAGGGGGAGGAAGATTAGGGAGAAACTAGGTAAGGGACATAAAGAATAATTGTGATTTTGTAGTAATTAACATGCTAATAATATTATTTGATCATCATATATTGTGCAGAAATACTGATAGTTAACACCAAACCCCCAAAATATGTATAATTGATTATGCTTCAATTAAATAAATAAATACTAATTGCTTAAGACCCCCCCCCAAAAAAATAAAAATAAAAGTAGTAATAGTATAGTGTCTAAAAATTAGGTCTTTTTATGTTCACTCTCCAAATCCAGGAACTATTCAATTGCTTGATACATAGTATGTATTCAGTAAATATTTGTTGAAGGGACATGTTTTTATTCTATGTTAAAACAAATCACAAGTACATGTCACATAAAGAAATTCTCAAGTGTTTATACCATTGCATGATTAGCATGTGATTTCAAAAAATATATCTAAGTGAAGAATTCCTAGATTCTTTCGATCTGCCAATGTGACATCTCAAACATGCCAAGACTAGGTTAGGTTTCCAATTGTAACAGTTAACAATTCCCTTTTAAAGGAATTGATCATAGGTGTGCTTAAGGCTTGATAGAACTGACCAACAGTTCATTCCATGTAGCACACAGGGTAGTTTTATACTTGGATTTAGAGCTATAAATACTCCCTGCAGAACCTGGCAGAGTTTGCATCTCTGCCTTTTTGAATCATGGTCAATGCCTTTGCTCATAAAGAACCACTCCATTTCCGGTTGCTTAATGCCAGATTATTCCTGCTGCTATTGTCTCCCAGCAGGCCAAAGCTATGTAGCATCATTTAACATGGAGGAGTTTGCCGACATTGTCACTCCTCCATATTTATGAAGCACTGCATTTGTGGGGATGAAATATAGCCAAATTCATGTTGTTTCCAGCCTGCCTTTTCCATAACTGTCATTTCTTTGGCTTGCAGCAGGTAATGCTTACTTTCCAGGGAGCAGATCTAGCCTTCTTTCAGAGTGGCGTTTGGAAAGGGATTTACATTCTCACGCTAAACAGACTTTTTATTCTAAGAGTAACAAAAATCAGCAAGAATCACAAACAAGAAAACGAGAGGAAAAGATGCTGAGAATTCCAGAAATGTTTTTGTGTCTTTCGAAACTCAGTGGGACTGAAACCTTTAGACACTAGCAAATATATATGATATTTGCTATATTTGAGATCAATTAAAAAAAATACCTGCCTTTGTGCATAAATATATTCCCAATTCAATTCTGTAAAATGTTACGACACTCAGATGCACATATGATTTTCACAACATGGAATTTAAGAACTACCTTCATGTGATAGAGGGACTGCACAAAATTATAAGAGATGTAAATTTAAAGAGATGCACAATTTAAGGACACATAAATTCAACAGCCTAGAACAAGAGCATTAAAGATCTTAAAACCTTCACTTATCAGTAATTCCTGACAGTAAAGTCTAAGTAAGTAATTGTCACTGAGAATATGTATATCATAAAACAAGATTCCAAGAGTGCTAAATCATAATAAAACCCATGAACAGTTGTAGGGACAAGACACAGTTGACAGATGATTAGGAGTAAAATGACAAAAATCAGCTCACAACCATGATTTTATGAATCAAAGTCTATTTACCATTGTTTTAAAATATTTCTTTCTAATTTTTAATAATAAAATGCAGTCTAGGAGGTATAATTGGCTGTTTATTAAAGATACAGTGTTATTAATACTTAATGGACTTTTTCATTGGCTTCATAAGAAAACACAGTATGGCAAGTTGTATTTGAAGTCAAGCCCAATCATTTAGTGAAAGAAAATGTAAAGTGAGTTCCTGTTATTCCAAAAAGAAAATTCCACCATTTCAGTCTTTAAGTCTAAATTAAGTTATAATTAAAATATTTTAGGAGTAATCTGCTGGTCACATCGGCAATACTTGGGTACTGTTTTATCATTGGAGTGTCATTTTTCTTTGAGATAGTCTGCTTTTCATTTTACAACATCAAGGGAAAAAGCTAAAAATATACAGATGCTGTAGGACAATAAGAATGCAAACATTATAGGAGCATTAATCGTGTAAATAGTTCAACAAATATCTGTACAATCAGCTCATTTGTTCTTTTTTGTTGTGTTTTATATTACTGCATTATGATAAACTACAGTCTCACATCATTCATCAGCAATTGGACTATAGCTGGATTGCAATTTGCTTAATTAGTATCAAAGCAAAAATTATGCTGTACTGGATAGGTTGTTAACACCATGTAACAAAGGGAGAAAAATGTCATTTCTAGCAAATCTGAACATCACATTACGATGCTGTCCCTATCAAGGCAAGCGGATTGGTTTTAAATGTCATGATGAATAATTAGGAACTGTGAGCATGATCTGTGATCATTCAGAAAATATTCTGTTAATGTACTGCACACTTTTGGCTAGAAACTTTGAATTTTTAAATCACCTATTAAGAGAAAATACTGAAGAAAAGAGGTAATATTTTGCCATAAAAAGTAGATGTTAACTTTTCCTGCCTTAGAAGCAAAAGGACATCTTTTAAAAAACTGAATTAATAAAAATGAATTATACTTACCCCAGGATGAACAAAAGCCACATTTTACATAATCAAAATTCAAATTTCTATTCACTTTGAAATGTAATTTGAAAAGCTAGTAGCTGATTTGAACATGTCCACATTCTAGTTGAATTTTGACCCCTTTTTACATCAAACAATTTTGAAAAGAATTCTTAAAATACATTAATTGGATGAGGTTACAGATTTTCAAACGGATATTTAATTTATACACATACACACGCACAAACCTATACCTATGTCTCTCTATTCCTATTCATGTAAACTTAAAGCCTAAAGCCAACTCTCTAAAATCTGCTTGAAAATGGAGTCTGACCTGAAAATCGTATGTATCTCATACATAAATATATTTACTTATAATAAGTTTTACCTTACAAATTATATTTTCAAAGCCTAATTTTAAAATAAAATGCATTTTTTCATCAGTGGATAGAGGAGAAAGGAGATGTAATGATCACATTAGTGGCACCTAAGAATCAACTCATATTTAAAAATAGAAAAGATAATTTATAAAATGATATATCTCACCTAAAGCAATTATAATTGTGAAGTGTGTTATATACCTTATGACATATGATTTCACATACACATTCTGTTTAGCATATGTTTGTATTTAAGTGGACAGATGTAAGTATATGGAAGCAAGAATAAGCACCTTTATTCCTTCGATAAGTAAGAGCTGAGTATTGCTAATATGGCTTTGTGCTATTTCATCTGACAAATTTAAAAAGGGCATCATAGATTCATTGAATATTATGGCCAAAAGGGAATTTGTGAGATCTTTTAGTTCAAATTTATGCAATTTAAAATGTCAATCAAAATATATTTAAATATATTATGGATGAATATTTTCATCAAGCTGCAGTTTTTGAAAGGCACAAAATTAAGCAGGTTTTATAGTGATGATCATATATGTCCAGACAGACATTAGTCATTTCCAACCATGGCTGCATATTGGAATCACCTGAGAAGTTTTTTAAAAATTCTCATACCTGGGCTACTAACCCCCAAAGAGTTTATTTAATTTGTCTGGGTGAAGTCCAGATATCAGTGTATTATCAAACTTACCATCATCAATGTACTTCTAAAGCACACGCTAATATGCAGCCAGGGTTGAGAACCACTGACCCACATGGATCATCTAAGTAGTCACTGTTAGGAGAAGATACAAAAATGCAAATGCAAATAGTCAAAAATGAGCAGTCTATTTCCAAGTTAAAACAAATTGCTAATATTGAAAACCAGATTCACACATGTAAATTCATATAAGCGGTTCTTACTATGTTTATTAAATGAATCATTATGCATACATATTTTTAAATTTTAAATGAAGGCTATTTTACATTTCTATGACACTGAGGTTGTTAAAAAGTACTTTGCAAACATTAATTGTACTTCACAATATCCCTATAAGCTACATATTATTATTTCTGTTTTACAAATGGGAAAACACAGGCATGAAGAGGCTAAACTAATTGCCCACAGTCATGCAAGTAATGAATGTTAGAGCTGAGCTGAGAAAGTAATGGGAGGATTCTAATTTTTAATTATCTTATCTAATAAAGTTTTCCAGGGTGAAGAAGGAACAAAACCATGCAAAAATATTTTAAATTTACTGCTTTCTTTTCAAGAAACATTTATTATGTAGCTTCTATGATGCCAAACACAGACAACATGGAACAGCACAGGACTAAGAACCTCCATTTCAGTTACTGACCCAAGAACTTTCTTTCTAAATATAGGACTGAGAAATTCTCTCTGAAGTGAATACATACAAAGTAAATAATCATCTAAATATCACATGTGCCAAAAGACAAATTTGCGGTCCAGAAAGAAATAAATCAAATTTGTGGTGAAGAAGGAAAAAAATAAGAATTCAGAGGTGATTTTTGGCAAAGTTTGAAATGAAACCCGTGCAAAGACATGAAAAAATGTGAGGCAGAAATAGGTATAAAATGTTTGGAAACAATTAACTGCTCTATTTCTTGTGATCTCGGTATCCGTGGAGGATAGTGTCGATGCTGAAGTTCGGAAATGTGGTGAGGGCCAAGGATGAAAAGACTGAATAGAGTCTGAGAAGTGTTGCATATTACCCTATGGGCAAAGGAGAAATTCACGGAGAATTTTTAAGTACAGAGGTCTAAAAGGCAAAGTACTACACAGAAATATGAATGTAAAACATAATTTGTAGAAAATATTCAAATGAGAGAAACCAGAGGCAAGGAGACCGATTAGGACATAAATCGTTAGGTGAGGTGAAGAACGGCTGGTCGATAGCAGCAAGTGTGGGAATAAAAAGAAACATGTGAATAAACAAGACCTTTGAAAAGAAACATTAGAAGATTTGCTAAACTGAATATAGGAAGAGATGGAGAAGAATTTGAAGGGGGCATAGATCTGTCAGCATATGAATACTCTACATATCTATCTGGGTATTAAACATATTTCATGATGTAAAATTCCCAGTAACATGTGGTAGCAACCTCAATAGCAGCCTATCTCTTGTTTCAATTTAGAAAGCTTGTTTTCTTAGGTAAAAATTTCACCTTAATGTAGCTCTCATTCATTGGTTCTAGGTTTGATCTTACATCACTCCAGCTCACAGGCTGGAATTTTTTTTTCCTTATAGAGCCAGATAGTAAATATTTTAAGATTGGCATGCCACACAATCACTGTCACAATTACTCAACTCAGCTGATTTAGCATGAAAGCAGCCATAGACTATACATAAAATAAATAGGTGTGGCTGTATTCCAGTAAAACTTTGTCTACAAAAAAGATGGTAAGCCTGTTTTGGCCCAACGGCCACAGTTTGCTATCTGAAGACACATTTCATCCTCCAAACTTCCAAAAAAAAAAAAAAAATCCTCTTCTCAGCTTAAATGTAGCCAGATCCTTTCACTGTTCCTAGTATGACATGATTTTGAATCATGCTTTCATGCTTTTCAGCAATATGTCTATATATTTATTAGAGTGGCACACACCGATTAATAAATACCTCTCAAAATGGCCAAACCAGCTGCAGAGTGGAATTATTGACCCATTTTTTTTTGGGGGGGGGACATTGTAGTTTACTAACAAATGCCAAGACTGAGTTAGTAGCCTCATGACTGTTGACTCATGCATCAGATTAAAACCCCTCTCTGCACTTTGAGCAGGTGGACTGCCATTGAAGCTTCTACACCTGCTCACTGTGACCCTCACTTTTGCTAATTTTACACCATAGGGACAAGATTAATAATTTCGTGCTTAGAGCTCTAGAAAAGCAGATGCAACTACTCAGTGCCTAATAGATTGTCCCTTTACTCCCAAAATCCTAGTCTAGGCTCTCCCTTCTCTGTTTTAGATCCTCAGTGATTCCTACTTCTGCCAATTTCCTCATTGTCCTGTATGCTTGAAGGATCTGTGGAGTAATGGTCAGTGCAGCCAGAGCTCAGATTAATCCACAACGGACCGCGTTCAAACTGGCTGTAGGTAGGAAATGAATTTACTGAGAGAGGAGGAGTGCCATTCCCATCCCCTGGAAATCATGAACTCCCTGGAGACTTAGTTCAGTGACCTGTTATTCCATCTGTGGCCTTTGCTTTGGTCAAAGGGTGAAATTAATAACTACCAATGATCCTTCACTATACATGCTACTTTTTTTTTTAACTTTTATTTTAGTAAAGACCATCTGAAGAACTGGTGCTGCTACTAAAACCAGCACTCTTCATCAAGTCACCCTTTGTAATTGTCTCCATAGCACTTGCCACTATGTGAACTATATTATTATTTTTTTTTTATTAATTTATATTCATTCTCTCTCAATAGAATGTAAGCTCCTGAGAGCAGGGACTTTGCTGTAGTAGCTGCAATATTCCGGGAACTGTGTTTAATGTTAAAAAACCAGTGGTGAATAAGACCTAGGTTTTGCTTTCAAGAATCTAACTTTTTACTGGAGAAGCAAAAAAAAGTATGAATAAAATTACAATATATAATTATTACTAATGCTCTTGGCATTAATGTACTGTCCCTATGATTTTGCATGAACTACTATATAATAACCTCTCTATTTTTTACATGAACTACTGTATAAAAACTTCCCTATTTTCTTACTAAAAATTTAACTCTTCAAGTTTATTCTAGTTGTCAGTTGCTAAGTTACAAACATCCAAAAACTTGATTGAAATAATTTTTACTTTGCTCCTGAATTTGTAGTTTGGGCAAGCCCCTGTCTCTGCTCGTTTCGGTATCAGCAGGGACAGCTTGAAGGCTGGACTCAAATGCAGACCTATTCACTCATGTGTCCTGGGGTTGATGAGGGCTGTTGATAGGAACTTGGCTAAGGCTATTGGCCTAAATGTGGCCTCTTGGTGTGGTTTACCTACATCAGCATTGATTTCAAGGGACGGCATCCCAAGAGAGAGCCTGACAGAAACTGGTACCTTTTCTAACCTAACCTCCCAGTTAGGCAGTGCAATTGTGCTGCCTTTTATTCATTAGGAGAAAGCTACTAAGTCCAACCCATATTCAAGGGGAAAGGAAATACTCTCTACCTCTTTTATGGAAAGAGTTGGACATGTCTTAAAATGACCATGGTCCTTCCTCTGTATGTCACAAATTACATACATTTCTCCAACATGAAAAATATCTCATTCCCTCATAACTCCTCCCAAAAGATCTCAGGGCATTGGACTCAAGCTTGAGGTCCAAGATTTCATCATTTGTATCAGGTGCAGGTATAGATGAAATAGAAAAATAACATGAGTATTAGGGTGACATACTTGTTCATACTCAAGCTATGATGACTTCTGACAATATTTCTGATTTATCAAATATCCCTAAAATGTCCAGTACAACTCCTTTTCTGAGTATGCCAGGGATTAACACAAAACTTTTCTTTTTTGAAATTCTAAGCAATTACCCATTTACAGTTTTCCAATAACCTTTCCAGGTTCCAATATCCCTCAGAGGACAAAGATTACAGCTTAATATACTTAGTGTAAGCTCCTCACCACCTAAGATGGAACCATCCACATACAGTAAGACTGAAGTGGTAGCTAAAACTTCAATTATTGTCTCTCCATCAATTTTGATCTTAAACTCTCAGGGAAAAAAAAATTATATCATCTTAGCATTAGAAAGAACAATTGTGGTCATCCAGTCCAGTGATATGCCAGTATCAAAGACACAGTAAGTAGGAAGTAGGACATGAGATTATGAAGACCTGTGTGAAAGTGAAGAGAAATTTTAGGCATTAGTATTTAGACAACGAAAGACTATTGTAGTATTTTGAGCATGTAAGTATTAAACAAAAAATGAATTGGCAACTATATGATCATTGAATGATAGAAGTGACAAAGTATTATATTTGTAAAATATTTAATAGTGTTCAATTCAATTTAAAAATCAGATTTATTTATTTATTTTTCTTAAGATAGACTTTATTTTTTAATTCAGTTTTAGTCTAACAGCAAAACTGAGCAGAAGGTACACAGATTTCCCATAAACCTTCTGCCCCCACGTATGCATAGCCTCGCCCATTGTCAGCATCCTCCACCAAAGTGGTACAATTGTTACAACTGACGAATTTGTATGGACGAATCATTATCATCCAGAGTGCATGGTGTACATTTCAGTTCACTCTTGGTATAACTTCTATTGGTTTGATCAAATGAAAAATGACATGTATCCACAATTATAGTATCATACATATACTTTCGCTGCCCTAAATTTTTTTTTATTTTTTTACTTTTTATTTTTTTAATAATATATATATTTTTTACATTCTAAGATGTCGAAAAATGACATGTATCCACAATTATAGTATCATACATATACTTTCGCTGCCCTAAATTTATTTTTTATTTTTTTACTTTTTATTTTTTTAATAATATATATATTTTTTACATTCTAAGATGTTGCAGAGCAGATATAAGATGTAGGAGAGGGGGAAAAGAGTAGAGGGAGGAAAGCTACAGCTTTTGCCAGCTCTTGCTCCATGTGCTCACCAGCTCCATCCTTGAAATGGCTGGGGCTCAAAATGGTGGGAGCAGTCCTTTCTTTCTCTCATCATGACTTCTCCTGCCTTTGTGAACTCCATATGTCTCTCTTCCTCTTCCCCTGAGCTCTAGCAGCTCCAGTTCAGCAGTTTATTACTTTTTAATAGTTGTAAATTAGTCGATTATGGGAGAAGGTGATGCTAGGTACTGTCTATTCCACCATGTTGATCAGAAGTCCAGCAAAAATCAGAATTCTCTATATAATTTAAAATATTGTCAAGGAGAAGCCTAATAGCACCAACATAATTGGTTAAGAAAAAGTAAGAAGAATTATTTTTTGGTGAAATTCTTTAAGAATTCTTTATGCCATGTATGGTCTATAGTTTGCATTTCTTACTAGAAAAAAGCCTCAACTGTGCCAAAGAAATAAAATACTTTGGAGCAATTTTTAACATATGACCAGAGATGGGGAATTTTTTAAAAACACATAGTAAATTTAATCTGACAATCATGCCTGGTCACCTGGTAGGGAATACTGACCCAATGCTACCAAAGTTGTCAGATTAGTGTAATCAGGCTATGAGATGCACTAGGAGACTAAACAACAGAAAACCCTCCTTTAGAGAGCAAATCAGGGTCTTTGAGAGAAAATGAAATTCACTTTGGATTTATGTTAACAGGATAGAGTTCGGGGTAGGATCTGTTGCTTGCTACTACGAGTGTAAACACAAGTTCACAAGAAAAGAGATGTAACTGATTATTTTACTTTTAAAAGAATCAAAAATCATTGTTATTTTCTTCTAAATTGAAGCAAGGTACATGTAAATAGAAGATAAAAGCAGCAAATGAAAAAATATATAGAAATTACAAGCAGAAAATAAAAATATTTGCATGATCATAAAGATTCATGTACAAGTAAGTCCACAACTAATTTCTATAGGACTATTTTCTAGCCATTACTGATATAGCATAATTTTAATATTTGAACTCAATGAGCCATTATATGAACCCAATAAACCACTGATTTTGGTTTTCTTTATAATCCAAGCATTAGAACATTGAAAACAGAAAAAATTAAGAAATAATATATGGAACTAGATTCAATATTAAGAAGTGGTTAAAAATCTTGCTATGCATGACAATAATGTGTGTTTCATAATATTTTCTCCATTAATAATTTTATCGCAATATGTAAAACTCATAGTTAACTTCTGAATTCCAGTTGCTACAACATTAGCTGATAGAAATTTCTTAAAATTGAATTTAAGAAGAAAACTAAAAACTACAATGAAAAAGAAAGCTAGTCTAATTTGATATTTCCAACAATAGAAGAAAAACTATATAAGAAGTCTTATTATAACAACATCATTATTGCCATTGCCAAATATAAGTTTAATGTAATAAATATACATTTATTAAATACATATATCTTTGTTTACTAATAATTTAAAAGTTGTTGGGACTTCAACAGAATACCCAGACATGTACAATAATAATGAAATTCAGTGATTTGAGATATTTTGCCAACTTTCAGTCATCTTTGATATCTCTGATAACTTTTATTAATTTAAAATTATGGCTTTTCACACTTATACTTTGTCATTATAAAGGTTCTAGAATTCAGAAATGAACTATGAATTTTACATATCGTGATAAAATTATTAATGGAGAAAATATTATGAAACACACATTGTTGTCATGTATAGCAAGGTTTCTTGTAACACTTCTTAATATCTGATCTAGTTCCATATATTATTCCTTAATTTCTTCTGTTTTCAATGTTCTAATGCTTGGATATTATAAAGAAAACAAAGAAACCACAGGAAAAAAAAATAAAAAAGAAAAGCTAGTAGAGGAGGATGTATTATATTTAACAATGTCTTAGTTTGATTTACACACACACACACACACACACACACACACACACAGAGTACATGGGCCCCAGTTCTTCCCTCTGGCTCTGCAAATTTCTTAGGCAGAACATTTCTATTATTATTATTGAAACATAATTGATTGTATATATCCGTGAGGTACAGTGTTGAATATCAATACTTGTGTGCAATATGTGATGCTCAAATCATTATAATTACTATATTTAACCTTTCACATTGCAATCATTTTTGTGGCCCTTTACCAATTTCTTACTTCTTCCCGCTCCCCCATTTCTCCTCCTCTGTTGTCTCTGTTGGCCTCAGTTCTGTTTTTCTTAATCTCTCTAGTCTGGACCCTTCTTTGCAACTCCAGACCCAAGCTTCCTACTTGACATCACCACTTAAAAGTCTTACATATATATTCAATTTAAAATATCCAAAATAAAACTCTTATTTTCTCCCCAATTTGTTACTACCTCCTTCATTTATATCTCAGTATAAAGCACCTCTGCTTGGTTATTAAAGCCATCTGGAGGTCAACCTCAACATACCCAATCCATCATTCATATGGATTCTACATTCAAGATTTATTTTAAAACTCTTCTTTCCATTTCTGCTACTATTACTTTAATTCAAGCAATGATCACATTTTTCAAAAGCTGCCTCCTAGGTGGTCTTTCTGTCTGCACTCAGAACCCCTACTTCATTCTTCCCAAACAATCAAAGGAGAGTTTGTACCTATCAAGTCAGTTTCTGAATGGAACCCTTCAGTGTTTCTCTCTTGCACGTAAAATTCTACCCTTAACACCCTGTGAATACTGAGCCTTGTTCACTTCCCCAGCCTCGTCTCGAAATGTTCTCCCTTCCTCAGTCATGGTTGTCCAGCCCCATTGTTTCTTGGTCTTGCCAAGTTCCTTCCCCTTCAGAGTTTCTGCACATTGTCTTTCCTCTACTATTGTCTACTATTTTACTTCCTATAGTTAGCTCCTAATTGTTCTTCAAGTTCAATGCCCCCTCTTCTGAGGAGTCTTCTGTGCCCCTTATCTAACTTAGCTTTCCCTCTTTCATTAAAACCCATTCATAAAATAAACATTACCTTGTGATAGAAGCCAGAATCCCTTTATGATCAGTTATTACAATTTGTCTTTGGATATAAATTTGCATAGTTATTTATTTCATTACTGACTTTTCAACCAAAATAACAGTCCTCGTGGTCTGTAGATGCCTAAGGGTTCTTAAGACCTTTTAAGGAGAGTTTCCCAGGTCAAAAATATCATCCTAATAGTTCTAAAATATTAACAACTTTTTCATGCTTTTTTCTCTCATGAGAGCATAGTAAACTGCACTGCAGTATGCAATGTATATTCCTCATTGGTTTTCTTTATTTTCCAGAGGCTTCTTGGCATGTGATACTACATTGAGTACAGAGCAGATATGAGAATTCAGTGTCTTATATTACATCAGACATTAGAGATTTTCCTAACTGCCTCTCTTCCACTAAACTGTTTTGTAAAGTATAGTAATTTTTTAAAATATGATTTATGTTCATTTTAATAGGCTTATCATTGTTATTTTTAAGTGTATTAGTAAATATCCTAAGTACATGTTTTAACTTTTAATTCAGTAAATACTGTTAGGTATAATCCACATGAAAAAAAGTTCTTTGGGGGTCTCAATTTTTAAAACAAAAACAATTGAATGGCTGCCATGCACTGTACGTTCCATGAGTTTAGAGATCATCTGTTTCTCACCAGTTGGCATAGTGTCTGGCTCAAGATATTTGTTAAATGAATAAATGCATGGTTGAGGAAACAGTTTGAGTGGAGTTTGCGATGAGAACCAGATTGCTAGGAGTTAGATAAAGAGCAAGTAAATAGGAAATGTCATCAGCATGGGTAAACAACTTATTCCAGAGGTTTCTCAGCAAATGAAATGAGATAAACAGGAAGGGTACTAAGGAAAGAGGCATGGCCAAGAGATTGCTTCAAGATGCGGGAATTTGGGCCTGTGTAATTTAAACATCCCCATAGTTATGTGTGCAAGAATGTGATCCTTGCATATGCTCTCAATGAATTCCTTTCGTCTCATATGTCGTGATGAGTAGGTACTGTGTTTAAGATTCTCTGACCATCACCTTCCAGGTGCCTCCCTTTCTATGCCTCTGATACGTGGTTATAACATATGAATTAAAGCATTCTGTAAGTCTGATTGCCTTTGGAAAATACTCAAAGCCCAGAATGCACTTCTGGCACCCTATGTATCATCACTACAAAGAAAAGATATACCAGTTGGACAAGGTGACATATCAACCACTGTTTGGAGATAAAGTCATAAGGAAAATTTCCGTAAGTCTGATTGCCTTTGGAAAATACTCAAAGCCCAGAATGCACTTCTGGCACCCTATGTATCATCACTACAAAGAAAAGATACACCAGTTGGACAAGGTGACATATCAACCACTGTTTGGAGATAAAGTCATAAGGAAAATTTCCTTTCTCTAGTTTGCCATGGGAAAGTGATAGCAATGACGGATATCACAGCCCCAGAAGACACCAATGAGGAATGCAACATGGTATGAGACACAAATACTGCCAGGCGAGTATGTGCAAAGCTGTGAAGGACACTGTTTCGGCGAGTAGTTTCAAATGGTGTAGTGCCAATCACTTTCTAGAACAAACCTATTCGTTTAGGTATCTGCTCTTCCTTAGGGTATTTCTTATCTGTCTCACTCTCTTTTTTAAACTCTGATTTTGAACTGCCACCTCTTATATTTGTATGTGACTTTGTTGCTGCCTTAATTCCCTACAAGGTCAGTCCTGCCTGACCATTCAGAACATGTGTGGCTGTCCCTCTCTGATGGTTCCCATTTGCTGACTTAGAATTGGTCCTTCTAGAATCAGAGAAGAAAGAAAACATTTAAAGATAAAAAGTAAAATTCATGGTATAAGTTTAATATACACAATGAATGTAAAATAAATGATGGGCATAAAAAATGGATTTTGGAAATTAATTTATTGTGATAAGAACTGCAGTTTAGAGCCTGACAAAATGTATGCCCTTTCCATCAGAATAATTGAATTAACAAGATGTATGTAGAAAGCCAAATAGTGGCCCCCAAAAGACATGCCCATGTCCTAATCCCTGGAGCCTGTGAATATTACCTTATAAGGCAAAAGATTAAATTAGGAGAGGAGGAGTTTATCCTGGATTATCCAGGTGGGATGTAAATGCAATATCATGCCTTCTCATAAGAGGAAGTTTTGAGATAGACACACAGAGGAGAAGTGAAAAGAGAAGGTTAAGTGACTACAAAAGCAGAGATTGAAGTGATGTGGCCACAAGCCAAGGAATGCCTGTAGCCTCCAGAAGTTGAAGAGGTGAGGAATGGATTCTCTTCTAGACTCTCTAGAAGGAGCATAGCCTGCTGACACCTTGACTCCAGAAGTCTTAACTCCAGAACTGTGAGAGAATAATTTCTGTTGTGGTGGTAATTTGCTATGGCAGCCCCAGAAAACTAACAAACAAGATAAATATTGGAACAACATTACTTTTGTTTTCTTCAGTTTCAATTTATATATGCATGTACATATGTATATGCAANAATACTTTTCATGAATATTTATTAAGTAAAAAGAGATGGTTATCAGCAAATATAGAACACATTTATTCGAAACACTGTTGAACTAAGTAATTGGTGATTTTTTAAATAGTCACAATAATTTATAACCATACCTTAATTCCTATTCTAAGCTCTCTTTTCCATTACTACCAATATCAAAAAGGCATTGTCCCTGAAAACGCTATTACTAAATTTATAGTTCGGACTGTCACTCCCTCAATGGATTCAATGAGGATTTGTTCTGACAGCCAGAATTCCCTGTGTTCCCATAACCTCTCATGGCTACAGCCAAACCCATCCAATCCTAGCTCTTCTCATCAGCCAGGCCTAGTACACCTGCCTCCTTTTCTTCCCCAAAGAGTTTTTCATCTATGGGTGTCAGATTGAGCTAATCATAATAAAAGACCCAGGACAAGAGCTGCTAATGACAGACTTGTCTCCTTGTGGACACCTGGTAAAGCAGAGTATTCATAGGCCTTTTCCTACTAGGGATTAAGATGGGAAGGGGAAAAAATCAGATGTTTGGGATAAGGTTGGTGTTCCTGGACTGACTAAATTGCTCTCAGCCATTCAATAAGGATATTAATCCCCTTCTAGGAAAGAAGAAGTGTATCCAGAAGGGAGAAAAAGGCAGGAGTGCACAAGATTTACACGTGGATAAATACTCTACTCTTAGATCCATTAGGTGTATCACAGCATGTGATACCAAAGAGGAAGCTGGATTAAAAAGAGATTTTTTTTTTTCTCTTTTGTATCTAAAGATCACAAGCAGCACCACCTTGTGAAAGGAGAAATTTCTAGGTAATATAGAACACAAAAGAAGAAAAATGTTTCTTGCGTATGGCTCCCAAGAAAGAATCGCTAAAGAATTAGTTCTCCCAGGAGTGCTCGGCATGGTCACTTCAGGAAGGTCGCTGCAACATCAGGCTCTGTGAGTAGGCAAAGAGTGCAGGAACTGAGTACTGCCAATGTGAAGAGCACGGATTCTGGAGGCAGGATGTCCACATCTGCATCCCAGCTCCCATAGTAGTCTGCTGGATGACTGTGGATATGTCATTTTATAGCTTAATGCTTCAGTATCCTCAACAGTAACACTGGGACTAAGGGAGTGATAGTATAGAATTTACCTTCCATGTGTGCTATAAATATTTATTGACATTTTTATGTGTCAGATATTTAGAAAAGGACCTGACACATAGGAAGCACTCAGTAATTGCTAGGAAATATTTTTATTTTATTTTTTGATTTTGATTTTATTTTATATTTAAAAGGGTGTAGGAAGATATTACAGGTTCAGAGATTTGACTAATGCTTCTCGTAGTGTTACATGGAGTTATTTTGTTGTAGGTGGAGAGGGTTTTATCGTATTATATCACCTCGAGTTGGCATGAGCTTGGAAGTTAGACAAAGTTTTACATCTGTACTTGTTCATCTGGGGCTTATTACTGAACCAATCTGAGAGTCAGTACCTCATCTGTTAAATAAGGAATGTGTGTCAAGCGCCCAGTACTTAGTAGGGATTTAGTATATTCTCCCATGTTTTCTCTCTCAACTTCATACTTGCACTAAAAAAAAAAAAAAAAAAGAAAGAGCAAGGGACAGAAACTACAACAATAGAATCCTAAAAATAGGAAAATGTTTGTCATTGGACCATTCTACATATTAAACAGCTACAACTTTTCCTTAGGCTCTGAGTAAACTGTGGCCCCTGGGGGAGCAGCCTAGGCTACTTAAGGTCAATCACTTGTGCTTAGAGTTAATGGTTACCAATCCCTCCTGTTTTTTCAAAGGCTGCTGTGTTGGAGTTTCCCAAACATCACAGTCAGTTCCAACAACAACTTCAGGCCTAAATAAATTCTTTTTATATTTCCCCCCATAATCAATTATTAAAAATGGGTACAAAACTGTGCTATCTATTCTAAGTGAATCATCGTACAGCACACACATGTACTGAAACAATACACTGTACCCCATAAATATGTACAAGCAAATGTTAAAATATTTTGAATAAAATACAAATACATTAAATGCAGTAAAAATGGACCTCATGTCATTAAACTTGACATCTAAGTATGTAGCTTTTCAAACATGAGAGTGCATCAGAATCACCTGAAGGGCTTGTTAAAACACCGATTGCTGTGTCTCAACCCCCAAAATTTCTGATTCAACAGAAATCCCCAGTTGCTGCGGATGCTGCTTGTGCGGGAACAGAAAACAAGTTTTTAGGTTTGGGGGCATTTGTAAAGAAGCCAGTCTGATGAGCAAATCTCTTCTGAGCGATTTAACTTGACTACAAGTTGACAACCCTCATCACCAAGGCTTTGCTGGGACCCATGCATTCCTATCCACACAGCCCAGTCTGTTCTACAGCCTTCTCAACCCTTTCCCTCTTCCCACTTCACCTATGAGGATGCTTCTTTGCTCAACAAATAATTTGCAGAAACTGAGGTGATCTCTAAAGCAGAGGTTGCACCCCAGAAGCTCTCTTCTTCCCTGGACTGCTCAATCTCAGAGTTTCACAAGCCCTTCTGCCTTCATCTGCACCTTAAACATGAGTGTTCCCCAGAGATTCATCCCCTTTGCTGCCGTATCCTTAAATACAGACGCATTTGTTCAAAGCATTGGGGAGTAACCAAGCCTGCCTTAACGTTCCCCTCAGCTTGACTAAATTTTTTGACAGGTTTCTTCTTGACTGCAAGCCTTTGACCTCCCTTAGAACACTTTTTGAGGAAACTTTTTCTCTGCCCCTTTAAGATGCAAATCTACATCCCAGAAATGTCTTTCTCAGGGATCTGGGAGCCATTCCTTTGAAGTGTAATCATCAAGAAAGACAATGCTCCCCATCTCCCTCTCTCTGTAAAATGGTAGGAGACTAACTTAGATAAGCACCAATCAGCAAACAAGATGGCCTAATTACATTAACCAACCTCCCCTACTGAAGTCATATGTTTTCATGAACTCACTGCAGCATTTAAAAATCCTCCTGCCTTTTGTTTCAATGGAGTTGAGTTCAATTTCTTTCCTCTGTTGTAATAGTCTTGACCCCTATTGTAATAGCCTTAAATAAAGACCTCTCACCTCGTAACCCCCTCTGCTACAACTTCCCTTTGACAGACTCACTCTCTCTCACTTACTCAAGGAGCCTGTCTCTTGCTCCCAATCCTCACTCACCTCCCCTATTCAATTGTTTCTGCTCTTGGTCCTGTAATGCTCAAGTCTCCATCCAGCTACCGAACAAGTAGACAGGCTCAGTGGTGCATTGCCATATTTGGGGTCACAGCTCTAGTCTCCTGGAGGCATAAGGAGATCAAGACATTTCCCATAAAACATGCTTTTGTGGCATCCAGTGTATGGCCCCTGAACCTGTCAAACGTGTTTCCTGAAGCAGCAGAGAATAGTACCTTACATAAGTTCCATATCCGGGTAGACTAGCTGGGTGTAAGAGGGAGGTAACTAACTACTCAGATTTCCCTGATAAGTAGAAGCAAGAGATGTGAGGAACTGGCTCAATGCCACTTATCAGGATGAGAATAGTAACTAAAGATTAAGAAAGGATCAACTTTCAATGGCAGTCAGTCATTGATTCCACATGGAGCTTTCTACTTAATACTAAGGTGACCTTATAACTTATCAGTCAATTGTGACACTTTTGAGGGTGGTGATATTCTACTAAACACACCAAAACGACACATATGAATAAGACTGTTCTAGACAAACTGGTGTTTAGGATCACTCTCTCTGATACCAACCCTGAAGACATTTGCAGTATAGTCATTCCTAGGTATATCCATGGGGGTCAGTTTCAGGACCCCACCCCCCACCCCGATACCCAAATCCACAGATGCTCAAGTCCTTTAAATTAAATGATAAAGTATTTGTATGTGACTTACGCACATCCTCCCACAACTTTAAATCCTCTCTAGATTACTTATAATATCAAATACAATGCAAATGCTATGTAAACAGTTGTTACTCTGTATTGTTCAGGAAATGATGACAAGAAAAAAGTCTGTACATGTTCAGTACAGATGCAGCCATCATTTTTTTTTCCAGAATATTTTCAATATGTAGTTGGGCAAATCCATGGATGCAGAACCTACGGATACGAACAGCCAACTGTAACTGGTTATCAGAGGGGGAAAAATTTTGTTTCCATCCTCACCAGAGTGTACACACATGCATACACAGCTATGAATAACATAAAATCAGGCCTTATTTAAGAATAAGTTTAGCATCAGGAGGCCAGCCCATACATGCACCTCTGAGGGGTACACAACCTCAATTTGTAATTAGGCAAAAATTCCTCCTGGACCTTCTTTTTCATGCCCCTTACCCCATACCCACCCCCTTTAAACCTTTTTTGAACACAAAAAGCCCATCTTCTCTTCAATCCCAGCCCCTCTGGCCTATGATGTTTACTGCTGTAGAGGAGGGGCGATCTGGCCCCAGGCAAAGTATCTAAAAGATGAATAAAAAGATACTAAAAGTAAGGCCGTTTCATATTGCCAGGTTTAATTTCCTCATAGCTTATCTTTGAGCATGACTTAAGTGGATTCTCCTTTTCTGAACCTGAGTCATATTACAAAAAACTCTCTTCCATTACTTCAGACTAGAAAGACCCTAAACAAGAGAAGGGAAAGGGAAACCCCACCAACTGCCCTCCTTACCCTGGTCTGAAATCTCCCCTGAATCTCCAAAGATGTCAAGGCAGCAGGGTTCAAGCTCTACATTCTTCCGAGGGTGTGTGCAATGCAGTCATTAATTCTGTCTTTTCCCTCCCCGAGTTGTGAAAACAACTGAATATATGGTTTTGTGTTCTTATTCAATGATTCAGTGATTCAGTGATCTTGCCTAGCACAGATCACTGGAAGTGGGTGCCACTTCATCCGTCTTCCCAGTGTCAGTAATGAGCAGACGGCCCTGGGAATTTGGATCTCTGCATGACAAAAGGCTGATGCTCTTTTCTAATAGGACTGGCTCAGTCAGTCATGATTTCACAGACCTGAGACCTGGAGAAAGTGCTTGCTTTGCAGAAGCCACTAGAAGCAGGGGAATATAGAGTGTGGAGCTGAGCAAAAATGCCAGTTTCAGTAATCCTGAGCATAGAAGAGAGCTGGATGAAGTTCCTAGTATTCAGAGTACCACAGCAAGTAATCTAAATGTCACAGAAATATAAACAGGTTTAGTAGCTAAGCAAGCCAACAGTTCAGAAGAAATGCAAGAGGCCCAGATGTCCCTCATAGTTAACCATACAGGGGCTTCTACCCAAGCTGTGAAGATGAACTCCTGCTTTCAAATGACCACAGATAAAGTAAAAATATTATTTGTTAAAATCATAGAAAAACTTCCTATTTCCTTCAGGCTTAAGCCCACAGATACCTTAGCCCAGCACTCAAATACTTCTTGAGTACCAAACTTTCTAGACTTGGGCATTCACATGCCTCAGTACTCCAAGGATGTTGGTCTACTCATAAGTTTTTGAAAATACCCTATATTTGTTATTGCTCTAGGACTTTGTCTATGCAAAGCTATGGTTAACCTCCACTGATCTGAAAGCTTGCAATAGCTATTTCACTATTCTATTTCCAGTATCAAAATGTGTTTGGCATATTGAAGGTGCCTGATAAAATTAGTTGACTGAATCCAAGAACACTGTTGTTCTTTCCTGACCTGTGTGTACTCTGAGTGCTGAATGGCATCACCTAATCCGTTGAAGGCTTAAATAGAACAAAAAGGCAGAGGAAAATGGAATTCTCTCTCTGCCTGACTGATGGAGGGAGGACACTGATCTCCTGACCTTGGTGCTCTTGGTCTTCGGGCCTTCAGACTAGGACTGAAATCTGTACCATCAGCTCTCCAGTTCTCAGACCTTCAATCTACACCACTGTTTTTCCTGGGTCTCCAGCTTGCCGAAGGCAGATCGTGGGATTTCTCAGCCTCCATAATTGCATGAGCCAGTACCTTAAAATAAATATAATTGTATACATAATGATATTTATATCTTATTAGAGATAAATGTGTGTGTGTGTATTTTATCCTATTGGTTCTGTTTCCCTGGAGAAGCCAATATACTCTGTATGTAATCCTGGCACCTAGAACATTACTGTTACATAGTGTTGCATCAATATTCACACACAAAACTATATATATATACACACACACATATAAACTTATAATATAAAATAGAATATACAAATATACAAAAACCTGAAATAAATTTTAAATATAAAACAAATTTATTAAAAATATAAATATCTAAATAAGAAGTTTTAAGTTATAAAAGCATTATTTTCAAATGAATACCTACTGCAAAGAGACGAGTCCTCTCAGAGAACAAGTTCTAGAATTTCGACACATTCTAAGACTGCCTATAGGAAAACAAATATGGAATCAAGGCAAAGGTACATGGTAACTTAGATGAAGTTTTTGGGAGAAGATCTGTTGTACTGAGAATGGTTGTTAGAATTAAGTAGACCTAAGTTCAAATTCTGTCTAGAACATGCAGCTGTACTTAGGGACAGTTTACTTGAATTTTCTGAGTTTCAGTGTCTTTCACTGTAAAATTAAATTAACACTATCTGTCTTGATGAGTCGTGAAAATTAAATAAAATAAGGACACTACAGAATCTGGCACATAAACGGATGTCTAATAAATTTTAGACTCCATCCACATATCTGATACTAAACTAAGACACAATTATGACAATGATGATATCATTAATGAAAAAACCTAAAAAATAAAAAGTAATCAATAGATAAAATTGATTAATTTTAGACTCCATCCACATATCTGATACTAAACTAAGACACAATTATGACAATGATGATATAATTAATGAAAAAACCTAAAAAATAAAAAGTAATCAATAGATAAAATTGATTATAACCAGCAAAGGCAGAAAATTTTCATATATTTCCTAAAGCAACAGTTTTTGTCCCCAGACTTGATGCCATATAGTTGATTTCTAGTCACAATTCAAAGATTTATTCTATTTTTTAAAACAAAGTTTGTAACCTCTTTCCCCTTATTTTTATCTCTTGGGGCATTACGCTAATCAATATCTATAAATAAACATTCTTCTTAGGTTTTAAATTTACCAACATATTGTAAGTTATAACAAAAAGTCTTAATTTTTAAATTTTTATTAGCATATTCATTATTACAAATTGTAATTATTCTTTATGCCCCTTACCCAAGCCCACTGTCCCTCCCCCACATCTCTAGTCTGCTTAGGTTTGTTCTTTCCTTCTGAAAGTTCAATGTACTGTTGTGGTTTGTTCTCTCTCTCTCTCTCTCTCTCTCTCTCTCTCTCTCTCTCTCTCTCTCCCTCTCTCTCTCCATTCCTTCCTTCCTTGCTTCCTTCCTTCCTTCTTTCTTAACACCCAGTTATGAGGGAGGACATGTGGTATTTCTCTTTCATGACTGGCTTATTTCATTTAACATAATTTTCTCTAGGCTCATCCCTGTTGCTGCAAATGGCAGAATTTCATTCTTTTTTATGGCTAAGTAGTATTCCATTTTGTATATATACCACATTTTCCCTATCCAGTTGTCCATTGATAGACATTTATGTTGGTTCCATATTTTGGCTATTGTAAATAGAGCTGTGATTAAACATGTGAGTGTAGGTATCCCTTCAACATGATGATTTCCATTCCTTTGGATATATATGCAGTAGTGGGATTGCTGGATCATATGATAGTTGTTTGAGAAACCTCCATACTGTTTTGTATAATGTGGGCCTATACCTCTCACCATATACCAAAATCAACTCAAAATGGATTAGTGACTTAAATATAAGACCCAAAACCATAAAATCACTAAAAGGAAATGTAGGGGAAACACTTCAGGAAGTAGAACTGGGCAAAGACCTTATGAATGAGACCCCAAAAGCACAGCAACAAAAGAAAAAATAAACAAATGGAATTACATCAAACTAAAAATTTGCACAGCAAAGGAAACAATTGAGTAGAAAGACAACCTATAGAATAGGGGAAAAGATTTGCAAACTATGCTTCCAACAAGAGATTAATATCCAGAATATACAAGGAACTCAAATAACTTCACAGTAATAAAATAAAGAATCCAACTTTAAAATGGGAAAGGAGGTGAACAGACATTTTTCTAAGGAAGGTACAAAAATGGCCAATAGGTACACGAAAAAATGCTCAACATCATCAATCATCAGGGAAATGCAAATCAAAACCACATTGAGATATCATCTTACCCCAGTTAGACTGGCCATTATTAAAAAGACCAAGAATAACAAATGATGGCAAGGATGTGGGGAAAGGGGAACTCTTCTACACTGCTGGTGGGACTGCAAAAAAGTTTTAATTTTTATTTTTACATTATTAAAGAAGATATAAGATGAGATTTTGATAAGAAAAGCAAATCAAGAGCCCTAAAGATCTGTATATCTTACTTTGTTAATTTGGAACCAGCTCCTTCAAAGATTTTCCCCTATCTCCCTCCCCAGAAGCAATTTATATTGACTGTAGCTCTTTTGCCTCCCTTCCCTTTCTGCTCTGCATACCTGCCCTAAGAAGTGAACATTAGATGTAACATCTCATCATGAATAGGCTGGAAACGTATCATAGATAATTATCTTTCCCTTGGAGAAATTAATTCTGATGCTGCTTCTAGGTCACATGTAAATATGACATTTGAAAATTTTATAAATAGAAGCAAGGATTCTGAAACAATGCAAAAATAAAGCATAATGGGAAGAAGCTGGTGGTGAGAACTCAGAAGGGAATTATTATTGTGATTATTTAGTAAACTGAATTTAGACTAGGAGTGACACTCAAGATACATCTATTACCATATTTTCCAGTAGCTACATGCCATCCTAAGCAATATCACACTGCTATTTCATTGCTAAGTTTAGCTTGAGTAATATAAATGATTTCTTATGTTCAATTTACTTATTTGATATGACAATTTAGAAGAGAAGTATGCCTCTGACCTTAGTGTAAAAAGTGGCATACGATGTGCGTATTACTGTAGTAATATAAATGATTTCTTATGTTCAATTTACTTATTTGATATGACAATTTAGAAGAGAAGAATGCCTCTGACCTTAGTGTAAAAAGTGGCATACGATGTGCATATTACTGGCAGAAGCAAGGGTCTGTGTCAATCTTCCCTGTCCTCTCTGAAGTAGTTGTAACAATTATTGCTTTCCCACGTTTTTCATTTTGCTTCTTGTTTAAACCAGTGCTGCTTAAAAAAATAAAAAGGAAAAAACAAATCAAAACAAAAACCTTTCATTTAGTATGCACATTTTTTAGAAAATGAGCAAATTAGAATTGCTATTAAGAAAAAAAAATTTTGAAAAATAATGACATTTCAAAATATATAAAATACCAGCTGTAATTCATGTGATTGTCTTTTGGTAGGTAATCTCACTACTTCAGTGTATAACCAGTGCTGCTTAAAAAAATAAAAAGGAAAAAACAAATCAAAACAAAAACCTTTCATTTACTATGCACATTTTTTAGAAAATGAGCAAATTAGAATTGCTATTAAGAAAAAAAATTTTTGAAAAATAATGACATTTCAAAATATATAAAATACCAGCTGTAATTCATGTGATTGTCTTTTGGTAGGTAATCTCACTACTTCAGTGTATACTTTTATTTTAGAGTAAAATGAAAAGAAGAAATGCCCACTTTTTGGTAGAAATCAGAAATAATTACCAACATATTAATTTAAATGTTCTGTGAGTAATTTGGGTGATGATCATATTTATTAGAAACATAATATTGGAAAAAAGGATTTTAACATTTTTAATTTGTGAAGTGGAGAATATTTTTTAAATGCTGAATATAATCAAACTTTCATGGTAAATAAATAGTGTTTTATGAAAGGAAAAAATCTTGCAGGATCAAACTCATTTATTCTGTGTCATTATAAATATGATCCTAATAATATTTTTTATTTAAAAATCTAAATTTTCAAAATATTATATAAAAAAGAATGTTTTTTCACATAAATTAACATTTAGTTTCAGTTTAAAAATAAGACACCTCCAGTTAAAATTTTATTTAGGAAAGAAGCATTTATTACTTGTTTTCTTTATAAATGAAAAACCAATTACAGAGGTGGCATATTCCTTTAATATCAGCTCAAAACCAAAACTATTTGTTTGAGGAAAAGTTCACAGAATCACAGCAGTTCACATTGTAAGCCACATTCAATTATAGTGGGTTTTATAGATACTGTAAAATTGCTGTTTAAAAAAATATTATTGAACTTCAGGTCTTCAAAAGTCCCAAGATCTTAAATCGCACCTCATATTTTATAACATTTAATAATGTTCCCTCCTCTTCAAACCCCAAAGGTTAAAAAGCCATTTAAATGTGTTCAGGAAGAAAGTATCTTGCATTATAGATTTCCTGAAACATAAACAAAGGTCTTCAAAACTAGTGCTTAGAGCAAGCAGTTCAATGAAAATAAATTTGTATTTTAATTGAAAGTTTGTATATAACTACATAAAATGGGACTAGAAATTAATTAAAATTTTTAATAATAGAAACTTTGTTTTCAACATTCTCTCAGTGTATAACACAAATAAACGTATGTTCGGTTTATTAAAGAACATTGTTGTTTAATATATTAATAACAATTATATACATAGCTGAATTAGGTGAATATTAACTAGAATATATAAATTCCAAAGATTTGTCTCATATTTTCTTTAGTCATATTTTTATTATTGGTATCCTGGTACCCACTTTACAGTAGTACACATTGTCCATTCTGAGACTAGATACCGTTCACAGGCCACAGCTAGATTGTGAGTACGTTGTCCTGGAGAGCTCACACTAGATTTCAGTACTTTTTAAAATTATAAATAACAAAAGTAGCGTCTACTGTCAACTCTCCAAAGAAAACACCGGAACAACATGTTGATCAAGCAAACCCTAGTTTTTTTTACCTACTTAGTAGAGAGAACAGCATCTTGATTAAGGCTCAGTAGTGTCTTAGAAGGGGAATTTAAGGCTGATACTTTTAAGGTTTGGGGATCTCCTTGTCAGTGGTTTAATGCAAATCTTTCAATGCTGGATTGAATTGGGGTTGGGCAAATTTTGTAATGTAATAGTTTAAAATTAAAAGACAGAGGCAAGGAATGAATCTTCGTGACTGAATAGTTGGTTGATGGTCAGGTAAGTCTGACTAGTTCAGTGATCTATTGTCGTGAGAAGGGGGTTGGTTAAGAACTTTATTGATTAGGTAAATGGAATTTTTCTGAAGTTCTAGAAGCAAACGATAAAGTTATATATTGCTCTACAGTCTTATTTTCCTGAATAAGAATGCCAGAAAAAATTTTAATGTCTTGTAATGTAGGCTTAGTCCTGAGAGTTAAATTTCTGGGACCCCAGAGATACTGGTTCTCAGTATTCAGAAATGATAACAATCATCACTGGCTGTGCACACCAGAAGCAGAACCAAAAACAAAAAAAAAAACTGCAGGACAGTTGCCAGGTAAGCATATTCACATGCAATCCCAGAAGCATTCTATCTGGGAAAAAGTATAGTATGAACCACTTGAATAATCTCTGTCAAATAAATATCGCATATTATTTTAAATTTCTAATTTTTTGAAGAGAGACATTTTAATGATGAACAATAACATTTATACTGGGTATTATATCTCTGGTCCTCACTTTGTTAAACTGTTAGATATTATTTAATATTGATATTAGATAAAACAAATACATATGTGTGAATTCTCAGATATTTCCAAGTATTCAAATGTGTTCAAATGGAAGATGTGAGCATTAGTGTGACTTGAAAGGCCACATGGGGTCTGCATCAAAGAATCAGCTAGGTGTTAAAATAAGTAGCCATGGGGTTAGGGTATTTTTAGAATCCATTGTGCATATGCAATATAGATTCATGAAGTAAAATGACATTTGGCTTCCTAACAATGTGTTTGAAATTATTTTCTTCAGAATACTCCTTACTTTTAAGAAACATGCTGGCTCTGTGAATACTTTCTCTTTTTATCTTTCCTTTTCTCTTGGCTTCCTTCTTTGTTCCTTGTATCTCTTAATTTTCTTTGCTTTTCTTCTTACAAATAAAAACATCTTCAGAAGATGAATCAGAACTATGAATATAAACATGTCACTGTTTTCTGTAATGTATTTATGTATTTTAAATTATATTAAATGTAGTAATGAAAGCAACACCTATAAATAACAGATATTACTTTCCGAATCTTTTTGACATCTCTCCAGTGGGACCACACGCGTTTACTTCCCATTAAATTAATACAAATAGTTTGTTGTATTGATATAATTTCCCTTATTTCAAGAGACCTTTGGAATTAGTTCAAGCCTAAGAGCTATCTATGTAAACTATCTATGCTTCTTGCTGTTATAGGTTTCCTTTTGATAAGTAATATCATTTAAATGATAAAGTAAAATCCTCATCAAAACCTTTAGAAATTAGGCCAATCTAATATGTAAATATGTACTTTATATCTCTTGAACACAATGGTAGCAGTGAATTCAATACTTTTCATTTGGACTTTAATTTATGGGTAGAGATAAATTTTTAATACAAAATAGAAAGGCATATAGAAAAGGGAAAGGTAAAATGTATAAGTGATCTAAGACCCTTTATCTAATCATGACTTCGCATATAACCTACAATTCAAATGAGGCATCTTAATCATTGGCCTACCTCTCTTGTTTATTCTAATGCTTATCACTATTACCAAATTAAACATTTAGTTCTCGCCACGTTAAGTGATATTTCATAGTTACTTGCAAGGAGGAGGGGTTGTAATAGTTCACTGGATGTTGAATGCTAACACTGTAATCAATTAGTGCTCTTCTTTGAAAACCCTGGAGTTTCCATAAATGCCCATTATTGTCCTCCCATCTTTTGTAATAACTCGTAAAGGGGATTTATTTATATATCCTTTTTTCTTTCAGAAATGAATGCATTAAATGTATATATTAAATTTGCTCAAATAATTATCAATATTTTAGTGTTCCTATTATTTGCTCATATTTTTTGCTTGCTGGTTCCTGGATAAGGTCATTGATTTCTCACCATCCTAGGGTGATGCTTTGAAATTGTATGGTATTCTATCATTTGGGGCATTTAAACAGCACAACGTTTGATACAACCAAATGATACTGGTACATGAAGCTGTTTAGAAGACTAAAGTTTCAGGGCTGGCCGGTTAGCTCATTTGTTTAGAGTGTGGTTTGGTAACACGAAGGCCAGGAATTTGAGGATCAGGCACCAAAAAAAAAAAAAAAAAAAGTTTCAAATAAAAAAATGCAAGGCACATTGAAGTCTTATAGATATGGTCATGTCAGCTTGGACAAATCACAATCAATTTGGGGTAAAAATAAATTTAATGGCATATTCCATTCCTTTCCACTTCACAGATGTCAGGATATATAAAGTGCCTCAGAAAAAGACATTTTTAAAAACACAGGCTATCATTATGTTTTAAAATGATTAAAAATCATTTTTCAAAAATAGAGTAAATTTCTAAATATAACTATAAAGTATGTTCTAACTTCAAACATCTGTGATCTACCTATATAATCAAGGAAAGTAATCAGGAAAATGAATATTCCTAAATGTTCAAGCAAATTACTTTCAAATATGCTACATTTAACAGTATAGAATGAAATACAGGTCAAAATTCGGGAACCATGGAGAAGCATACATGTCTAACTGTTTATCACAGAAAGACAGTATCACCTAAAGAAGTGAGAATTGCTAATGTTGGACACAATTCCCACTTCACATTCTTAATGTTTACACAATTCAGCTGTGTTTAAAAAAGAAAATTAGGAACACATTTTTATCTATAAGGCAATAAAGTTAAATATAATAATATGAAAATTATGTTTAACAACTTACTAAAGTATTCAATTTTGCAAATAGAAAAAAAAACAAAATGGGATTTGAGAACTATTTACATGAGAGAGATAAAAATGAAGTAAGAAATTAACAGGTGGCTCTACTACTTAAATGACATACACATACATGTATGTATATACACACACACATACACATACATATACATGTAGTTCATAAAGTTTTAGAAGAGTCAGCCTTTGGGAGATAGCATATGAGGCCTATAAGTCTCTTATAAAAATGGTCATGTCAAGATGGGCAAATTGCAATCAATTTAATACGATCAGTATATTGATTTCAGTTTGAATTCAGGAGTGATAAATACAGAAAAATAATAAAAACAGAGTCTGAACCCCCATCATGTAAAACAGGAACATACTTTTTATCTTCTTTTAAAAAAATTTTAAGACAAATATTCAATCCTAAAATCAAAAGAACTCTTAATATAGTCCCCATCAGTTAAGTACAGAAAAGGAAAGTCTGAAGTCTGTTCCCCCTCAAAAAAAAAATCAGTTCAATAAATATTTTGACTTTAGAATAAGGGAACCTAACTGAAATTAATTTGAGACAAATGCTATAAAAATTTTCTTTTAAGATTCATCAGTCTTAGAGGCATTGATATAAGATTCTAATACAAGGCTTGAATCAGAAATAGTAGCATTTATTAAATTTTCCATAGCAGAAATTGAAAGTACTGAATACACCAATGAGACCTGGATCACTAACCATGTAATTTTAAACTCTCCCCCGCTTTTTAAAATCTGGTCCTTAGACAGTGTTCTACATCTCTCTTCCTATATACTTTCTTTATATATCTGAGAATTATATAACATTGGGCAGGGAATTGTTGTACAAGGATCCATATGCATTCTAAAAAAATATGTGTACTTCGACTTGCTGTAACAGAATTATCCACTATTTAATTAATTTTAAGACCTGTGGTTTACAATTGGGAGATTCCTTTTATCCTATTCATCCCTGAAGTCCCATAGACTAATAGATATTATATTAATGAAGTTCAGGCTTTCCAGGAAGCTTAAGAATATTCTTATACTATACTATGTCAAGTCAAAGCTTGAGTAAAATCAGTTTTCACAGAACATATATTTTTCCCTGACAGAATATGGAAAATTGTGTAAATGCACACATACATTAATTGTATGAAAAACAAGAAATGATCTTTCCAAAAAATGGGCATACCTTTTACTATTATATTCTGGGGTTTTTAGGAGGTACATAATCATAACTAATGCTTGGTGACTCCGTGCCAGACATTCTTCTAAATGCTTCATATGTAGTATCTCACATAACCTTTCCTACAGTTCTGTGTGAGAAGACTACCTTTACTTTCCTCATGTTACAAATGAGAAACTACTGCACATGGAAAATAGAAAAATTGGCAAAGGTTACAGAGCCATAATTAGCAGAACAAAGATTTGAAGTGAATCAGTCAAACTTTAGGACCTGTGCTCTTAACCCCATCAGTGTATTGCTAACTCTGTAGAATATTAAACGTTTCTTGGTCAACACTAGAGTGCTTGAACTATCTAAAGAGGTGTTTAAAATAGCTATCCATCTTGTCTGCATAAAAAGCAAGGGATATATTTGGTTTTCACTACTGAGTATGTGGAAGCCAGGTTTGCTCTTTGGGTTTGGCAGGCCTCGGGCAACAGGACTGGAGGGGAAGGCGCAGAGCAGGAGAGGTGGCCATGGCTTCCCTTCGTGTTCAGCTGCAGTCTCCAGGGGTTTAGACATTCTCCTAAAACCCTTGCTCTTTTTATATCAATATACCTTTACTCTAAGCCATTATCAATTCATCTTTCTGGGTAAAACTTTGAAAAAAAATTCTAATGTATTCTGTTCTATTTATTTACTTTTCAATATAATTAAATTGTTTAAAAAAGTCAACCATTTAGGAAAGCAATCACTTTCATCAAAATCCAGTTATCACTGAGTTTTAGTTTAAGCAAAAGGTTTAGATTAAAAAGCAAAATAAAATGAACTTCATATGATCCATTCTCTGCCTGACCTGTAGGGAATAGAGTTCCAGAGGGCAGGAGGAGGAGTTAGTATCACACTTCTCAAAATGAGGTATTAGTATCCCCAATGACAGTGATGTGTGAGTAAATGTGGGTGCTATGAGGCACAAGATAAATACAGTACCTTCCAAAAGCATGAATTTTACTAGGTGGTAATTATTTAAACTTTATTTTTTCTTTTAAAAAGAGGTCTCATGAAATCAAATGCAACATTTGCACCATTTTTTAAGGATAAAACAGACATGAGAGACATATTATGCTTTTGCCTTTTAAAGCCTGCATGCCTAAGAACCTCCCTCTTTTCCCCAGGAAAAAGTTAGGATTCCTGAGACTGGGGTCTTTAGAACTACACAAGTTGAGAATTATTTGATCAGGAATAAATGGAAATTGAGAAGTAAAGATATTCTAAGCTCTGAATAAAATAATGTATACTGCAAATATCAGATACTGACATCCTGACAGATGCCATCTTCTAAATTTAGAGATGTACTTCTCTAAATTTAGTTAATACCATATCGAATTAGGTAAAAAGGGGGGAAAATATCTTATGCCATCAATATTGGCCTTTGCAAGAATGATCACATTTGTTAAGAGCTGTGGTATTTTAGAGCTAAATGAAAAATTAAAGATCATTTTGTTTAACTTTGCATATTTCAAGCGGGGATAGAAATGAGGTGAAATGACATGATTCAAATAACATTGTAGTTAGTGGTAAAGTCAGTACTGCAATCTAGGTCTCTGGTTCCCTTTTCAATCTCTTTCTATCATATTATGAATAGGATTCTTGTAACCTGGTTCATTGAAAACCTTATGTAGGCAAAGCTACATGCTTCACTCTTTCTTTAGAAATCTTTGGCTTCCAAACAGAAAAGGAAGTGGCCAGGAAAAGTATCTAGTGTGTATTGACAACAGAGGGGTATCTACATGGCCCGTTACTAATGTAAACGATTCTAGTAGTACTAGGTAAGTAGAACAAGAGGAATAAGAGAAAATATAACCCTAGCATATGGCTGTTATCAATTTTCAGTCAGATGAAATTGTGGGAGGGAAAATAAACTCAACTCTTGATAGCCAGGGATGAGGTACTGGGTGAAAGCAACTACTGCAAAAAGGCATTTAGTAATGTGGTGGGAAGGTGTGGGCAAGCGGAGGGAAACTTCTCTAGTCCTATGATTAGTTCTCAGCCTTTTAGTGAGACTATGCCTCTGGACTGTGAACTTCACAAATGTTTCTAAGCATTTTTCTCTGCCTTAAGGATGACTAGATTTGGCTGGGGTTGGGTATTTCCCTTCTCCCGGGGAGGCTGTTCTCTGATAAAACCATAGAAGCTGAAGCTCTGGTTAACTAGTTTCTCCTGAGGGCAGACTTGTTAAGAAGAACAGAATGCTCTGGCGTATTTCAAAATGGTTTCTCTTACTCTCCCGCTGCCGGAACAGGAGGGGATTTTTGTTCGATATTTGCTGTGAGGACTGGTCAAGCTCCTGGAAGTAAAAGTCACAAAAAAAATCACTGGGGTCCCATATAACTGGTCCCCCTGGAATTTATCTCTCAGACTTGTCCATGCTGAGCCTCTAGCAGTTCATCAATTACAGTTGAGGTTTCCCTACCCAGGCACTTCTGTGGAGGTTTCTGCTTCAGACTGTCATTCTCTGTATCCGTCTCTCTGTCTCTCCAATTTTGAGGGCAGTGATTTGCCCTGTGACCTCACTTCTTTTGCAGATCTAGGAAAACTTGTTGATGGTTATTTGTTCAGCTTTTTACCTGTTGGGACAGAGTGGTGACTTCCAAGCTCCTTACACACAGAACTGGAAACTGGAAGCCCCTACCTCCAGCAGCTCTTGATCTAGATTTGCCCTGAGCTCAGCCTCTGTCTATACAGACTTAAAGCAGTGACTTAATTTCCATTTACTTTGTTTTGCCTGTTTGTGAAATAAAGCAGCTGAACTCAGTATTACACTTGAACTTAATCAAAACCCCAAGAAGCAACAATTGTTCAACAATCTCTGTTATCTTCCCCTTCTTAAATTCTGTAATGCCTTGATCACAAATGGATTCTTATTTCTCTAAACATTTGGATGTTTTAACAATGTCTTATCATATAAGGGTTAAAAAAGGACAGGTTTGCACACTTATCTAAAATACCCCAAACATAAATATAAAACATCCCCCCAAAACATGAATGGAGTCAGCAGTACATCACCGGCCACCTAATGGCCACTGGATAAATGGAAACAGATGGTATGAGAGAATTAGATATATTCTTGTGTGTTAACTACTCCTAAGAGACCATCCCTCAAATGAAAGTTTGTATAATAACAGTTTGAGGTCTGGACATTATAAATGAAGACATTTAAAGATCAAAAACATTTGCATATACAGTTGTGGAAATTTAGGCATATTGAAAGTTGTCAGGAAAAATGTTTTGCTAGGGTCCTTTTCACACCATATAGGCGATAATCTTATCTGCTTACATGCATGTGATGGTTTGGACAAAAATCAGAAGTCCTTTTAAGAAGTAAGGCCTACTTTTATTGTGACCAGCAAGAACAAGCAAGCATAATTTTCTGACTGGCAGCTACTCTTCTTTGGCTGGAGAAAGACCATCATGTTCCAGAGACATCATTCTCTATCCTCGATGACCAATTTAGCTAACATTTCTTTTTGGGGTATTTTAGTTGTGTCAGATGCAGCCAAAAATACTAATCTTGCTATGATTTATATTCCTTCACCTAATAGCCTCCTCTTCAACCATGTTTCATTGTACAAATTCAGGATATATCGGACAATGAATGAATTATTTAATCAGTGAACTTATAACCAGATAGTTTTATTAAGTAAATGAATACTTGCTGACTTCCTGCATCATTCTAGGTTCTGTGGATGCTAAGCACTAGGAATCCAGTAACAACTACAACACGGACCCTGTCTGACTGTTGCTCCAATAACCAGATAGTTTTATTAAGTAAATGAATACTTGCTGACTTCCTGCATCATTCTAGGTTCTCTGGATGCTAAGCACTAGGAATCCAGTAACAACTACAACACGGACCCTGTCTGACTGTTGCTCCAGGACTCATAAACACTGTTTTACCATTAGATTTTCCTTCCTATAGGAGCGATCTGGACAAGAATAGTTGTGAGATCCCCTCCTCCTCATTTATTCCAAGTCCTGGAACAGAGGCAGGCCTAAAGAAGCAGTTCACCTGTTCTTACTTACTCCTCTGGTTTTTCCCACTCCTGAATAAGAGGAGAGACCAAAAAAGAGATCTCTTCCCTTAAAACTTAAAGGATCTATGCCATCTTCTACCTTTACATTGTTTTATGCTAGTAAGAGTAGGGGGCACCTCCAAGCTCCAGTAGCTCTATTCGCTCATACTAGTTCATCTTCATGGGGCAGAAACCAGCAGGGAGGAAAAGGCCGACCAAGGTAGAATACAGTGTTTGCATTCCATACTTTTATATTTTATATAATTTTATTTCTTTCACCAAACGTCAACCACTATTGTCAATTTCTTTAGTTTGCTCCTGGTCCGTGTTAGGTGCCAGTGGAAGAGGAGGGAGGAAGATGGAGAATGGGAGAAAGGGAAGGAGCAGGAGGAGCAGCAGCCACTCAGAGGCACCGGAGCCTCCCGTCAGCTAAAACCAGCCCGCATGGACCACAGTGTGGACCACATTCTGGAGGCAGCCTGAAAAATCATGTAGCCAGCTTAAGGAAAGATGCCAGGAAAGTGATAAAGATGATCTCCTTCCCCTTGTATTCTAGACAGCACATTATTCATGCTGTTGCTGGCACCAAAGGATAAATTAGACTGTCTGAATATTCTTGGCAGTACAGAAGCTATAATAGCAAACTGAGTTATACAACATTCTGAAAAAAATGCAATAAGGCATGTAATAGGCCAAATCAACCCCAAAGTTAAGCTTAAGAAAAAATCTTCTCCTCTCAGTTGTGTGTTTGTATGGTATAATTTATTTTCTATTCTGGAATAAAGTCAAAGCGAGAGCAGCTTTGACATTACGAATCACCTGCCTCACAGTAAGCTCCATCACACAATTTATACTGAATAATATGGTTTAAAAGAGGATTAAAATAAATTATGTCAGGAAACATGTGGTTGGCTGATGAAGATCACCTGCCTCACAGTAAGCTCCATCACACAATTTATACTGAATAATATGGTTTAAAAGAGAATTAAAATAAATTATGTCAGGAAACATGTGGTTGGCTGATGAATTCATCATGATCACTGTCTTCTTAATTAATTTGTTGAACAAAGAAATAATTATACTGCTGAGATGCTTTAAGTGTCAATTAAATTGTGTACAGCTATGGATCAGTAGTCATTTAGATAAATAAATAAGGTTCTCTTTTTCAGATTCTCTGTTTTCTTTTCTCTAAAACAAAAATATGGGTGATGGTAAAATTGATCATAAAGATATTCTCATTAATTCTAAGTAATTGTCTACATTTTTGAATATTACTTTATTTCAAATTTTTGTTGTTACATTACAAAAAGATGTTATGCTTATGTGTATTCATGTATTCACAAAAACTATATTTAAACACTCATTAAAGCAAGATCTTCAATTCATTTTACACATACACAGTGTTCTCTGTGCTTCATAATCATGTCAGTCTCAAAATTGTTAATAGTTAATCTCAAAATAACAAAATATAGAAACCTAAAGCAAAGTGAAAAGCCATGTTTTCTGGGCATCAATATTTGATCATTTAAACTTGCTTTCATTGCTAATAGGGACACATCATCAGGAGGTAGGTGGTTTTACACAGAGCTTTTGGTAGCAGCTTATAAAATCAGAGGAAAAGGAACAGTAAGAAAGGAAAAGTTGTTTAGTAAATTCATTTTGAATGCACAATTCACATTCTATTCTTCAAGGAAGTTTTTGCTTAGGAAAATAGAATAACCCTATAGGATTTCATGGAAATTCTGTTGGAGAACAATTACCAGATTGGTGTGAAAGGGGCAGGTGTGGAACAGCTCATGGTGCCCAACAAATAAGCAGCTTCTTTATTCAGGCATGATGTGACCTGATACTAGGAAGTGGTGGAAATTTTGGAAAAATGTATTTAGAAGCATTTCAGAGAAGAGATCAGTAAAATTAGCAATAAATCGCAAAGGAAATAGTATCTGTGCATAAAAACCAGTTGCAGACTTAAATGTTTAGTTGGACAAATGCTTCAAACTCACCTTATCATATCTCTAAAGTGAATATACCATCTTCTCAAAACAAAAACAAAAACAAACGAAAAAACCAAAACTGCTTCCTCTTAAAAATTAAAAAAAAAGAAACAAAACTGCTTTCTCTCAAAAATTACCTGTCAGTAAACCAACTCCACTATCCACCCTGTTGTCTAGCACAGAAATTTAGAGATTATCCTCATTCCTACCCTCTCTCTCAATCACTACAGCCAAGCAACCACCAAATCTTAGAAAACAAATTACTGGCCCAAAATTTTGACTTTGGCCACTTGACTCTATCTCCATTGCCTCCACCCAAATAAAGCCATAATTTCTCTTTTTGATGATTGCAGTAATTACCTCACTGGATTTCCCCTCCCTGCTTTAGTTTCCTTCCACTAATCCATTCTCCACACTATAGTCAGAGTGATCTCTTTGAAATGCAAATCCGACCTGTCAGTCACCTGCTTAAAACCCTATGCTATTTGAATAAAATCAAATCTTCCTATCAGGTCCTTCATAACATGACCTCACCCTCTCTCCAGACTAATCTTTTATCACCCCCACACTCTTACACTACACTTCATGGACACTGCAAACCTTCTAGGTCCTTGAATGTACTGTGAGCTCTTTTTTACTTCTGATAATTGAGCAGGATCTGTATCTCTCGTATTTTAATAGCCTGTCATTTTAAATCTTCTTTTTTATATTCTGTCTTAACTCGGCTGAATTGGGTGGAAGAACCTTCAAGTGGACATGTTGAGAAAATTATTTTCTGTTATTGAGCCACTTTGATTAAACTTTAGATGTATTTATATATGAGCCAGTAGCCTATTTTGGACCAGCATCACTTCTGAGTTATTAAATTCAAAGATTCACAGGGTATGAATGAAAAATAAAAGTAAATCCCATCTTTACTATCTTCTCTCAGAGGACACTTATGGGAGACTCACTTAATGACCATCAGTTCTATTTATTTTCTCCCTGTCACTCTTCATCAAAAACCTGTAAGCATAGAGTTGAACATTCTCTTGCTTCCACGGTTGAGCTCTCCCTAAACTCTGAACTGCCAGTAAACCTGGCCTCTCTGAGATTCTTTAATTTCATTTGCTGTACCCATTATCCTTATTCTGTACAAAATACATGTCCAAGGATTTGATGGGGCAAGAATATGAGTTGGAGGTGGGGGAATTCTGATGACCCACACATTAAGGAATTTTCCCTACTGCATATTTATGTTTTTGTGTCTATCGCATATGTATCACAATGTTTCAGTGGTGCACTGATTTCCCTACTGCATATTTATGTTTTTGTGTCTATCGCATATGTATCACAATGTTTCAGTGGTGCAATCACTATGTTTCCCATGAGGAATACCAAGGAGCTGTCTAAAATATTAATGGAATATCAGGAGAACTGATTGAAACTTCACTTTCCTGCAAAATATGTAAACAAATCAATGAAGGAGCAGACAGATGCAAAAGAGTGGCACCCAACTGAAAGGATTCTATAATGGAGGTTCACATGCCTATTACTGTTAGTAATAGCTCTGAGTGAGCTGAGGTCTGCCTTAATGATAAGGGGAACTGCAAGCATTCCTTTTATAAAACTCTTTTTCCCCTTCCCACAGCTTAAAAGGTTATATTTGAATCTATCTATTGCATTGTAGCAGATATGGAAAACAGGCTAACTCAGTATCCATCCCAATCTCCTCCTCCAGTGCTTTTCTGTGCTGCTGAAGGTGGGAAACTAAAACCTACACTTCCTAGATGCCCTTGCAGCTAGGTTTCAGGATGGTGTAGGCTCTGCCAATCAGACATTCTTATGTGAAGCTTGAATGTGGAACAGAAGACAAGTACATATCTTATAGTATGATTTTTTTTTTTTTTTTTTTTTTTTTTTTTTTTTTTTTGTCCTTTTTGAGACGGCCGCACCGCACTCAGCCAGTGAGCGCTGTGAACGCACCGGTCGTCCCTATATAGGATCCGAACCCACGGCGGGAGCACCACCGCGCTCCCAGCACCGTATGTAAACAAATCAATGAAGGAGCAGACAGATGCAAAAGAGTGGCACCCAACTGAAAGGATACTATAATGGAGGTTCAGATGCCTATTACTGTTAGTAATAGCTCTGAGTGAGCTGAGGTCTGCCTTAATGATAAGGGGAACTGCAAGCATTCCTTTTATAAAACTCTTTTTCCCCTTCCCACAGCTTAAAAGGTTATATTTGTCTATTACATTGTAGCAGATATGGAAAACAGGCTAACTCAGTATCCATTCCACCCTGTTGTCTAGCACAGAAATTTAGAGATTATCA
>NW_007729224.1:127497-135077 GCF_000696425.1 Galeopterus variegatus | reverse complement strand
ATTTACCTAGTTCTTGGAGGTGTTGAATTTTTTTTTATGTTTTCTTTTAACCACTTATAGATGTTCTTTGAAAAATTGAAGTTCATGTTCTTTGCTCACTTATCTATTAGAACTTTATCTTTCTATAAAGCATATTGTCATTATTTGGAAGTATTATCTATTTCTTTTTATTGCTATTTTTTATTATCTTTTTCTTTTTATTATTCTATTTCTTTTATTATTCCCCAACTTATTTTTCAGATGTTAGTAGTATCTATTTTTTTTTTAACTATTATTCAAAGGAGTTTGTTTGGAGCCAGGGCAACAGAGGAGGGCATACTGTTAAATAATACAATGAAAGCATATAAAGCAAAATTACTTAACAGTTTAGCCATTATTTAGAATATTTCTTCATTGAAAGGTACAATGAATGCTTAAAAAGGTTAACTCAAGCCTAAACAGATGAGGAAGAAATCTTAAAACACATGTAGCAATTTTAAATAACTACAAATTTTACAATCATTAAAGTTTTGAATCGGATAAATTACCACATAACTGCTTTTAGTAATGTTTTAAGGGCTATGAAGAAAAAGAGAGACAAAGAAAAAGTAGAAATGAAAAAATACTGCTCCTATGTCCAGAGAAGGAAAAAAAAAAAAAAAAAACAGCATGTGAAAACTATGCTGACAGTGAGCTGATATCATGCCCTGGAACAAGCCCAGCCTCACTAAGTAAATAGATGATTTTTGAATGTTTAAGAAGAGTGATCAATAAGAACCATGACAATCCTAAATTAGCATATTTTCCTTCCAGCTCAGATAACAGATTAGCAGATCAGGAAATTCTACTTTGTTGGGCTTCAGCTGAATCTTTGGTAAGGCTCTCATATATCATTGTTGTCAGGAAAAATAAGTATGGACTGCTGGGAAAATTCATAGCTGGCTGAACAGTATTTCCCAAAGAAATGTGATTATTTAGTTAGAGAAGTTTCTCAAAGTTGTAATCATCAAACTTTTTGGATTGGAACATAGAAAGGAACATAGATAACAAGTCTGAGTATGGACTCTATATTCATTCACATATAAATTGTTTACATAATTTTTACATGTTTTTATTTTTTAATTGATGAATAAAAGTTATATATATATTTATTATGCACACCATTTTTTGAAATATGTATACATTTTGGAATGGCTTAATTGAGCTACAGGCATGCATTCCTTGAAGGTGGGGATACAATCTGAGAAATTTGTCACTGGGTGACTTTATCATTGTGAGATCATAATAAGGTGTACTTACACAAACCTAGATGGTATAGCCTACTACATACCTAGGCTATATGGTATAGCCATTATAACCTTAGAAGACCACTGTTGTATGTGTGCTATCTTTGACCAAAACATCATTATGTGAAGCATGACTATTCATGTAATTAACTTATGTATTACCTCACATACTTATTTTTTGTGTTAAGAACAAAAATTCTACTCTCAGTGATTTTCAAGAGTATGATACATTTTTATTAACTATAATTACTATGTTGTATAGTAGATCTCTTGAACTTACTTCTATCTAACTGAAATTTTGCATCATTTAACCAACATCTCCCCAATCCCCCACCTTCCCCAGTCACTGGTAACCACCATTCTACCCTCTGCTTCTATGACATGTTTGACTTTTTAAAATTCCACATATAAGGGAGATCGTGTGGTATTTGTCTTTCTCTGCCTAGCTTATTTCACTAATGTAATGTTCTTCATGTTCATTCATGTTGTGGAAAAGACAGAATTTCCTTCTTTTTTAAGGTTGAAAAGCCTTAAAAGGCTGTGTGTGTGTGTGTGTGTGTGTGTGTGTGTGTGTGTGTGTGTGTGTGTATTGCAATAAATATGGAAGGGCAGGTATTTCTTAAACATATTGATTTAATTTCCTTTGTATAAGTACCAAGTAGTGGGATTGCTAGATCATATAATAGTCCTATTTTTAATTTTTTTAGAAAACTCCATATTATTTTCCATATGGTCATATTAATTTACACTTATACCAACAGTGTGCAAGGGTTTTCTTTTCTCCACATCCTCTCCAATACTTATTACCTTTTGACTTTTTGATAAGAGCTGTTCTACCAGGTATAAGGTGATATCTCATTATAGCTTTGATTCTCATTTCTGGTCCTTTGTCTCTCTCTTCTTCATAAACTTCTTAAATTTGAATATTTGCTATTTCAATACTGTCCCATGAGTTCTATATGCTTTCTTCATTAATTTTTAATTTTTTTAAAAAAATTTTCTCTCCTCTGACTATATAGTTTCAAATAACCTGTCTTTGAATTTGTAGATTTTTTCTTCTACTGGATCAATTCTGCTGTTGACACTTTTTATTGCATTTTTAAAATTTCATTTATTATATTTTATCTTCAGAATTTCTGTCTAAAATTTTTTTAAATATAATTTCAATCTCTTTTTTAAATTTCTATTTTTGGTGATTTACTATTTTCCTGAAATTTCTTTGTATGTTCTTAAGTTTACAGAGCTTACTACAAACTATTTTAAATTCTTTGTTGTTCTGTCTAAAATTTTTTTAAATATAATTTCAATCTCTTTTTTAAATTTCTATTTTTGGTGACTTACTATTTTCCTGAAATTTCTTTGTATGTTCTTAAGTTTACAGAGCTTACTACAAACTATTTTAAATTCTTTGTTCGGCACTTTATATATCTTCATTTCCTTAGGGTCAATACTGGTGCTTTATTTTGTTCCTTTGGTGATGTCATGTTTCCCTGATTGTTCTTGGTCCTTGTGGCTGTATGCCAGTATCTGCACATTTGAAGAAGTAGGAACTTATTCCAGTCTTTGCAGACTGGTTTGTCACCAGTTAGCCTATCCAGAGATTGTAGGCAGGACTTCTGGCATGATCTGTGGATCAGCATGTTGCTGGAGTCCTTGGGCAGGCTTGTCTGGTGCTTAAGTCAGCAGCCAGATAGGCCTGGCACCTGGGTTCATTGCTTTGGTCCTGGAGCCTGGATCCACAGGAGTAGGCATGAAGCTTGGGCTAACAGCGGCTGACCTGGCTCTGGGGTGGACTTAAGCCTGAGTCTACAGGGGTGGACTTGGGTCCTAGGTGCATCAGGCTGGCCTGGAACATAGTTCTGCAGGAGTGTTCCCAGAGCTTCAGTCCACAGGGCTGTCCTGGCACCAGGTTCTACTAGGATTATCCTGGACCCTGGGCATACTGGATCCTGGGGCCACTGGTACTCACCTGAAGCCTGGAACCACAGGGGTCGGCCTGAAGGCTGGCCCATGAATATTAGCCTAATGACTAGGGCTGCAGGGGCTGGCATGGTACTTGACCAAACCTAAAGCCTGGGCCACTGGGGCAGGCCTGACACTGAGTTGGTCCTGGAGACTGAATCTCTTGGGCCAGCCTGGAGCCTGGGGCTGCAAGGGCTGGACCAGAGCCAGAATTTATGGGGCTGGATGGGCACTGGGATGGTCCCAATGTCTAGAGCCACTGGGGCTAGTTGAGAATTGGTGCCTTTCCAGAGACTGGAACTACACAGCCTTGTGGTTGGAAAGGCCTAGAAATTGAGTGTGCTAGGCAGGCCAGAAAACTGCAAGGGCTGCAGGAGCTTTCTTGGTGCTCTGGTGAACATGGAAGTTAAATTTGTGGGTACCAACCTGGAATTTAGGGCCATGGGAGCTTGCATGCTGCTGGGTTTTATTGGGGCAGGACCAGTGTTGGTCCAAGGCAAAGTCTGCTACTCACTTCCCTCTTTCCCCCAAGTAGAGGTTATCTTTTTCCACATTGTGCTGCCTTGGTTTGAGGGAAGGGTGATGTGGGTAATGTAAAGCTGTCTTTGCTACTCTCTTCAATGTGTCTTTTCTTATTTCTGTACTACACTCAGGTGCTATAGTCTCTCAACTGGTTTCCTTAGTTCTAATTAAAGTATTTTTCAAGCATGGATAGTTGCTCAAATTTATGATTTTCCTAGGCAACAAGTGTTGCAAAGTCCTATTCTGCATTTTGGTAATATCTGGCTTGCAACTCATTTACAAACTTTTGTGCTAAAATTATGTCAATTATAAAATCTATACAAAGGGTGCAATTGAAAAGATTAAGACTGAGCAAATAACATTTGATTCATGAACATACAGAAACTGCTCTAACTAAAAAATATATTATTGATTACATTGTGTATATTTGCTTTTAAATATCTTACTATTGTGGTGCTTTCATTTAATTATTTAGTAATATTCCAAGGCACAATATATTTATTTCTGTGTTTACCCTCAATAATTGAGGATATAAAACTGTATTTGAAATGATTTTCTTGATAATTAAAAATTTGTGGACTGTTTTTTGCCAAATGTGCTTAGATTCTCATGGTGTATACAATGTGACTGATTATAAGACTACACTGGAAGGAGTGTAACAGTCCTACCATTTTCTTTTCCTTTGATTACATTTATAAAATAATATTATTTTCCATTGCAGTTTCTTAGCAGAACACTTTCAAACTATTTGATCACTTAAATAACCAGGAAATCCACTTAGAGCACACAAACTGCAATATGCAGCTATATGCTAAGTATTAAAAACCCTTTAGGTTATCATCATCAAACCCTCTGTGTTAAAGAACTCACATTCACTCTGACACTGAAATCTAGTCAGATTATGAGTCAATTAATACTAGAAATATTAGTAAAGATTAACATTGTCTAATTGGGCAGATAAAAATTATATAAACTTATATAAATAAAAGTCCTCTAATATTTTCTTCTCTATTACTTTAGCTTGTACAATGATCTTGTGCAATCCCAGGATAAAACCACATCATTTTAAAGACCACCATTTTAATATGAATGACTTAGCTGAAGATATATGAAGTATGATTATTAAATTTGCAGATGACACAAAATAGGAGGAACAATTAGTAGGCTAAATGAAGTTTTAGTTAAGTCTAAGCACATAACTTCCCAAGATGGAGAATACAGTCTGCCAATGACTAGTAGGTCAATCTTCGTGATTATATATATATGGGTAAAAGGAAAGAAATCTCAGAAAGGGGTTCACGTGGGATGTCGGTGACAAGTCAAATATGAATGCCTGGAATGACAGACATCTTATTGATATTGAGATGCTAAGCATTCAGGAGGTAGATACTATTGTAATGGGTATTTTAAAAAGTCTAGTTTGTTTTGCCTTGTTAGTGGGAGCCATTCACAAAGGTTTTGTACATCTAAACATATTTATTCAGTGATGGTTATTAGCCTTATAATACAATCAGATTGCTTTGGGCTATAACAGGTCTTGCCCATGTACTTGAGCCTTCTTGCTCTAGGCACAACTTTTCTTTCTTTCTAAAGACCTGCATAGTAATTAAAAAGAGTTGAAGTTGTTTATGCTAGAAAAAAAAAAAGAGGAAACATAAAATGGCCTTAAAATATGTGAAAGACTACAGAGCAAAAAAGGGATTATGCATAACATGGAAATTTCCAGAGGGTAGAACTGAAATCAATGAGTGGAAATTATTCTTTAAGAAATTATAAGGGGAAAAATGTTTTACCAACACTTAAAGAGTTATCTAAAAAAGTAGTGCTCTGTCCTGTCTTATGAAATAAAGAGAAGTTTTTAAGCAGAGAATGGTCATTTCATCATAGAATTTGCATAACAATTTGCTCCATAGTGTGTGAGATGAATTCAATCATCTTTAAGCGATTTTCCTGCTATGAGATGTTGTGATTGTACAAACCAATTTATTCTTTAGAAAAAGTTTGTTTATTCTTATATTGGTCTTCTGGAAGTCCTCATTAACTTGTTATATGTCTAAAAAATAAATACAAATATTTTAAGCATAATTACCATATGCATTGATCAACTCGTTTACTTAGTACCATGTAAATAATTTTTTAAAAAATGTTTTGTTTTGCTTGTATAAATACTACATTCTGTTCCCCCTACCACCTCAATAAACACACATGAATTTATTTTTTGATTTTTTGATTTATGTTCAAGTGATACAAACATAAGTGAAATAAATAATGTGAAAAAATAAAATATTTGTAGAGGCAGTTGTTTCATATTAAATAAACTTTAGGAACAAGCGTCAGAAAATATAAACATATTTTTCATCTAAAAGCACAAAAAAATAAGTTTTGTATACTTATGTGATTATGTGCTTATCTCACTATGTATCTGTATATAACATGAAAATGAAATTCAGTAAATTTCACTCAAAACATCCTTAATGAGTGGCACTTTTATTACAGTGGTACCACTGTAGAATTTTGATTATAAAGTTATGTAATCATACTTTAAGGAAATGAAATCAGAAACATATAAAGATATGTGAAAGAAAAGATACATTTTCTTGAATAGATAATTGGGTAGATTGTTTTATCTCCTGTACCTAATTTATTCATAATACATTTTATGTCTTAAAAAGGCAGAATTTTTATCATTAATAATTTCCACACGTGGGTTAAAATAGAGTATTAGTAAACAATTTGCTGCTTGCAGAGAACTTACTGGATATTTCTCAAAATAGACTCACTTCTGGTTGTTTTCACATGTAGAATCAATCCACATTATCAGATAGAGAGGGCTTCTGGTCAAGATGGTGGAATAGACATTCCCCAGTGTCATTCTCTCCCAGAAATGAATCAACTTACAACTATGAAAAAGCAACAACAGCCAAGCTGGGGCCACTTGATTTCAGGGGAAGAGGAGAAGAGACCTATGGAGTGTTTCAAGGTGGGAGAAGCCACAATGAGAGAAAGGAAAAACTGCTCTGACCATTTCAAATCCGGCTGCTTCCAGGTTGGAGCTGGTGAGTGCACGGAGCAGTGATAGGTTCTGAACATAAATGGTGCCATTTCAGGCAAGGCCAAGCCCAAAATGGCCCCAACCCCTACCCTCTTCCCTTTACAAGAAACCTCATGATTTCTGAGAAACCTTTTTGCTTCCACAAGGGCACAGTTCTCCACCCTAGTTTCATAGCTTCCACATTAGCATAATGCCCCTCTTTGATTGTATCAGCCAGCCCTTGGCACCCTACAATACATGTAAGCTCTTCCACCCCCACACCTGGTGCTGTCCTCCATTTTGAGGGCAGCCCCAGCTGCCCTCCCCTTTGAACACAGCCCAGCAGATTCTTTACCTTTAATAAAGCTCGATTGGTACCCAGCATTTCAGCTCACTTTCTTTCAAGCAGGAGGTGGCAAAAGCCATAGCTGTGCCCTTTATATGAAGTTGCTTGCAGGTGGCAGGGGAGAAGAGGGTGTTGGTGGCCCCAAGACTAGAAAGACCACTAATAGGGTTCCGGTGGACCCACATAGGAGCAAGGAGCCACAATAACTGAAAAAAAGGAGCCACTAAGAGGCCAGTAAGTCATTGCAAGGGACCAGCCATGGCGCGCCCCATGGGAAGCATTTGGAGCATAGGCATTGGGGGGACGAGCCCACCAGGGGAATACTAGGGCACAGCAAGGACAGCTGATCTGCCCCCAATCAGCACAGGACCACTCAGAGGAGACTGGTCAGGAATACAGATCTGCAGGGGGTGCAGAGTGATGAAAAGACTCAGGCCCAGACCAGAGTTTTTAC
>NW_007729224.1:99190-126790 GCF_000696425.1 Galeopterus variegatus | reverse complement strand
AGGTGCACCAGATTTCACTAGACCTGGAAGTACCTATAAAGTCAACCATGAAAACCTGAGCTGCACAAAAAGCCTTCCCTAGGGAATCAGCAGCAAAATAGCAATTTAGCTCAACCACACAGCTCAAGTACTGGTCCCCACAGGAAGTGCCTCCATTTTAGAAGTAAGCAAAGGACAAAAAATTAGTTCCAGTGCAGAGTTTAAGTAGTAGAAACAGCAAATAATCCAACACAGAACTGAAAGAAAAAACAAAGTACCTGTAAGCAGAGACAAAGTTTGATATTAACTAGTAAAGGACTCATTTCACTAAAGAACACCTATAACACCTTGAAGGACTGGAAGTCCCATGGGCTACCAAGCCAGAAAGTGGGGAGGGCCGGGGTCCTTAGCCATGCCCCCTAACATGGGCAACCACTCTGGCAATGACCACCTAGCCACCACAGGAAGTGCCTTGGGCTCTCCCAAGCTGGGGTGGTGGGGGGTTGAGGTCCTCAGCCATGCCCCCCAACACGTGCAGCCAGCCCAATGATGACCACTGTGCAGCCACAGGAAGCACCCAGGGCTCTCCCGAGCCAGGGCTGTGGGGAGTCTTGGGCCTCTGCCATGCCTCACTGGCATAGGCAACTAGCCCAGCAATAATCACCAAGCTGCAGCAAGAAGGGCCCTGGGTTCCTGAGCTGAGGTGGTGGGGGGCAAGAGATTTTGCCACACACCCCTGACATCAGCACCCAGCCTGGCAATGGCAATGACCAAGCCACCACTTGAAGCCCCCCCGTCTCCCTTGTGGGAATGAGGATGATGCCACAGGCCTCAATCCTGCCCCTCCTCCTTTCTCCTTCTTCCATCACATTTCCTTCGCCTTTCCCCTCTCCCCCCCCCAATTGCTCTGCAACAGCATCATAGAATGTAAAAAAAAATAAATAAATTTTTTTAAAAATCTACATTATCAGTATAAATAACTTTTTAAAAACTTAATTGGAAATTAAGTTCTGATATATGAAAATTAACTAAGAACTTTATTTCAGCCCATGAGATGCTGCTGATGAATTTACCTTAGTACTGTGAAAACAATTTCTCATTAAATTAAAAAGAGGCATTTTTAAAAAAAANAAAAAAAACATCCTGAACGTGAAAGAAACCACGTTTCTGAGTACAGTAAAAAGTTTCTATTTCAGTGAAAATATACAAAGTGTACATTAAAATGATAATTGTTGGAAAAGAGGCTTAACATTTGGTTTTTATCAAACATTTTTCCTTCTGAGAGTTAATCCCTGGGTAATCTGAAGAAGAATTTACCACAGCCAAATTCTCCAGAATCTTCTTTCCTCAACTCATGAAATGACCTATAGAAGATAATTTATTAAGTGTGTATATAGTTCAGTGTCCTCTAGTAAGTTCTGTTTTCTGCTAATATGGGAATGGAGCCTAACCCCTCACGATATCATTAGAATCAACTGTATCAACTGTTAATGGCATCATTGAAAATTTAAAGCTTATAGTATATTCACTTCTATTTGCTTGGTAAGAAACAGCAAGTTTTTCAGCAGCAGAACATTGCTCTTGTCCTATGGAAATGCTTATATTCTGGGAATGTTTATAGTCTATTCTAGGTGCTGTTTGCTTGGTTACTCTCAACTTTTCTTTCTCAATACCTATAATAAATATTTGACCCCAAAACCTTCTTGTTCTGTCAATTTTTTTAATTGAAAAAATTTAGACTCACTAATTAAATTTGACAGACTCACTGTACTGGCAATTTTCTATTTAATCATAGTAACAATTTTTGTCTTCATTTTTATTTTTCTTGTCATTAATGATCAAATTCATTAATATACCATGACAGTCATTAATTTGCCAGTCCATACTACTTTGCTAAATAAGCTTCTGTGTTATTAGTAATTTTTATCTTACATAAGAAAAGTCTATGTTAACTTTAATAATGATTTTTTAATATATTTTCTTCAAGAAGGCAAAGTAAAACTTAAAAACAATTAGCTCTAAGAAAGCTAAGCAAAATAAATAAACAAACCTCAAAAACAAAAACATAAAAAACCCCACTTCACATTCAGGTTTAAATCAATACCTTGAACCTAATTTCAGAGTGGTACTTTAATTAATTCTCAATAATTTCTTAGAAACTTTTTTTAATGGAAAAGATAAAATGAAGTTGTTTCTGTGGGTGGAAAAAACCCATGAATAAATATAAGGTTAAATTAAAGCCAGTTTTTGCAATACTTTTGCTAGAGACAGAATTGTCTCTCTTCACAAGGTGAGAGAAAAGGATGCCAAGATCTGAAGAGTTAGACTGTTTTTTCTTCAAATACAGGAGAATTGTTGCCTTTTAGGCTGCAACTGACACTGGAATTTTTAGTAAGCCCTAATCAATCATAACTCTTGAAAGCAGCTATTACAACATGATATGAAAGTCAGATTGTTTGACATGAACTTTCCAAAAATCAGTGCTGACAGCAGCTATGTCTAAGGGTTCTCATTTTCTTCCCATTTGCTTGGGGGGAGAGGTGGGAGGGGGAGGTAGAGAGGGGGGAGGGACGGAGGGAGAATGAATGAATGAATGTGAACGCTTATAAGTTCTAAAAATGGTACTTTTACCTATAAATAATTTGAATGTATATAAACAGTATTTTATAAATAAGAACATTTACAAACTGACCTAATGCACTCCAAACAGATACAACATAAAGGCTGGCAAATATGGACAGATTCAATATAACTAACATGACACGTTCTTTTAAAGAAATCCACCTAGACTAATAATAGCTATAAATGTACGTCAACAGTGAAGTTGTACAGAATTTTGTGTAATGGAGTTCACAGATACAGAATCAATTCAAAGTTGATTTTGATTAGGATGGGTATAGTGTATGCTTATTCATCTTCTATTTCTATTCATTAATCAAGAAGCTAATCACTCTACTTACATAAAATTTGGAGAATGAAGATGGTTCGGCACAGGTGTTCGTATGTGACAATAAATAACCAGCTGGAAAGGAAAGCAGACTTTTAGCAGGCTGTCCTTTTAAATAAACAAATGGTTCCATAAAATTGTCCATAAATAGTAAATCTCAAACACAAGAATATTTTCTTTGGGTCATTGTATCAAGGAAACCAATAGTTTATTATTTTTTTTGAATTCCTTTCTTTTTCCCTCCATCCCCCTTTATTCTACTTGTTCACATACACATCTGGGGCAGGAGGCAGATGAAATAGAATATTACTGAAGGGCATCAGAATATGCCACCCCAAAGTATGCCACTTTGGCATGAGGATTATTTTGAGCTGAAGGTAACTGAGGAACAGCAGACACAGGAGGAGCTCTCTGCCCTCCCCCATCTGCCTAAAAGCAGGCATATATTTCCCTTTGTAAAGGCTACATAAATTTTTTTTGTAAATGTGTTCTTCTCTCCTGTGCCAAGAAGAGGAAGACAACTGCAATGATGACTCGTATCACCAGACTTATGTCTGCATAACAAACCTTACTAAACGACATGTATTTACCATACGTGTGCTAGTCACCTTCCCACAGTTTACCTCACCCAGGAGCCCAAATCCCCCTTTCCTTTGTCTAGCCACTTTTTCATAATTTATACCACTTGTTCAAGTGACATATAAGCCACCAAGTTCAACCACTTCCTTTGATTTTCACTACTTTTCTGTGAAATCTCCATGCACATAAATATGTTAATAATTTGTATGTTTTTTCCTCCATTAATCCGTCTTTTTTCAGCTTAACACAGGCTTCAGGGACAAAACCTTACAGGGTACAGGAAAAGTAATTTTTCTTCCCTATACTATCATTGTCTGGTGGAGGGGTACATGATATCAACGTCATGAGAAGATGAGAACATGTTCAGATTTCTATTTCTTTGAAAAATTTACCTAGTATACTTCATATTAAGTATTTGACTTTTTTTTTCCAGTTTATATTTGGAAACCTTAACATAAAGAATTATTTTATAAATGTTTAATATTTTTCCCTGTAGAAGATAGGGCCTAGTAAATCTGATATTTTGACTTATAGAACCATCAAATAATTTCCTCTGTTGTTCACTGCAACAAAACCATTTCTCACTTAGCACTGAAGGTATAACAAATACAAATAAAAATCACAGACTAAATTTGGTCGACATAGTTCCAAGTTTTAACTTCCTCTTGATTATGTATTAGGCTCACTTTGTAATAAAATAAGTGCTGACCAAAAGGTGTCTCATATATATAATAGAACCTAATTAATTAAAGGTTAATTTTTACATAAATAACTGGATATTTGAAGGGAAATTAAAGTGTTATTTTTATAGTAATATACCTACACAATATATGTTATATATTTCATTTGTGTATATGTAATATGAAATCATATATATTAATGTATGTAACATATATAGAAATTTATATATTGAAAAATAAACACAAATATATATGCTAGATATAAAGACAATATATATTATATGGATTAATAATACATATATATAATATTGAAACTTTGAAATATAATTATTTTTGATTCATTGCTATTATTTATGTTATATATTACCTACAAATGTGTAATACACACATGTTGGTGTATATATTTATTTATATATGTGCACATATATGTAATATATAGTAAATATAACATATGTTTTGTTACCAGTTACAGTTTTCTTTTGGTGACATATTTTTCCCTGAACAAAAAATATCAATGAGTAAGAGCTAGGAATATTTTTTGTCTTCTGTCCTATTTCCAGATATTAGTAGAAAGATAATTACATTTCTATAAATAGAGATCATTATTTTTTTTTNACCCCTTCTTGTCTGTCAACATTTTAATTGTCATGCAAAATAAGCAGGAACAACTAGATAGATGCCAAATAAATTGGAATTGAGAAAAAGTGGTTAAAGCAAATTTTTAATATGAACAATTTAAAATGCAACCATTATGTGAAAGTTTGAGGGGAAAGAGAAAACATGAAACAGTTAAATCTGGGAACTAGAAACAAAATAGAGATCTTGAAAATCAAATATTTGCATCAGTGAAAAAACAAGTTACTACTTCTATAGGAAATTTCTTCTATAGGAATTCTATAGTTCTAAAGGAATAACTTTTTAACACCATTTCAGCAATAGTGTTTAAACAATGATAATTGTAACATATATAGAAATTTATATATTGAAAAATAAACACAAATATATATGCTAGATATAAAGACAATATATATTATATGGATTAATAATACATATATATAATATTGAAACTTTGAAATATAATTATTTTTGATTCATTGCTATTATTTATGTTATATATTACCTACAAATGTGTAATACACACATGTTGGTGTATATATTTATTTATATATGTGCACATATATGTAATATATAGTAAATATAACATATGTTTTGTTACCAGTTACAGTTTTCTTTTGGTGACATATTTTTCCCTGAACAAAAAATATCAATGAGTAAGAGCTAGGAATATTTTTTGTCTTCTGTCCTATTTCCAGATATTAGTAGAAAGATAATTACATTTCTATAAATAGAGATCATTATTTTTTTTTTATTTCCACCCCTTCTTGTCTGTCAACATTTTAATTGTCATGCAAAATAAGCAGGAACAACTAGATAGGTGCCAAATAAGTTGGAATTGAGAAAAAGTGGTTAAAGCAAATTTTTAATCTGAACAATTTAAAATGCAACCATTATGTGAAAGTTTGAGGGGAAAGAGAAAACATGAAACAGTTAAATCCGGGAACTAGAAACAAAATAGAGATCTTGAAAATCAAATATTTGCATCAGTGAAAAAACAAGTTACTACTTCTATAGGAAATTTCTTCTATAGGAATTCTATAGTTCTAAAGGAATAACTTTTTTAACACCATTTCAGCAATAGTGTTTAAACAATGATAATTGTGGGGCCGGCCCGGTGGCGCACTGGATAGTGCGCCGCTTGGGAAGCGCGGCAGCGCTCCCGCCCGAGGGTTCAGATCCCACATACAGACCGGTTCCCGCTCACTGGCTGAGTGAGGCGGGAGCAACACCGAGGGTTGTGATCCCGTTGCTGGTCCCCGGTCCGGTACGGGAGCAACACTGGGGGTTGCAATCCGTTGCCGGACACGGAAAAAAAAAAAAAAAAAAAAAAAACAATGATAATTGTGCTGCTCTACTTTATCCTTGAGGATGCTTTTTTTTTTTTTTTTTTGTCTTTTTTTTGTGACCAGTAAGGGGATCGCAACCCTTGGCTTGGTGTTGCCCGCACCACACTCAGCCAGTGAGCGCACCAGTCATCCTTATATAGGATCCGAACCCGCGGCGGGAGCGCCACTGCACTCCCAAGCACTGCACTCTCCCGAGTGTGCCACAGGGCTGGCCCTTGAGGATGCTTTTTAAAACCATTTCTGTATTTCTAAGATTTCTAGGACAGCAACTTTGATATATGGCTATAGTTAACAATAAAGTGTTTGCATCTGAGTGTTGAATTATTAGGATCTAACGTCCTGTAGGGAGGATTGCATAGAGGTGTCCTAATTTCACTGGACTTGGAGTTCTCTTAATACGTGGTACAACCTATTTTCTAAGAAATGATGCACAGATTATAACACATTTCCAGGTCTGACAAATCTGAAATTATCTTCAAATATACTTGAATTTCTGGCCAATCTTTGTCTCAATTTCAAAAATTCATTTTTCTATTCCCAAATACCTCTTCTTATGAAGGTTCAGATTCTTTATAGGAAAATTGTACATGATGAAGATACTATCTCTTTTATATTTAATGAATTAACTGGAATTCTACTTCAATTATTACTGGAAATATTATTTTATAGCTGAATATTAGTGTATGAGACTTTTAAACAGATATTATATCAAAGTTTTTTATACCATTGCAGTTTGTACTATAGCAGTATAGAAGCCACCAAATTTTTTATGAATGCAAAATCAAAATCTAATCTTGATTCTTTATATAGTGCAAGGAGACACAATGTAGATATCCTCAAAAAGCAAATTGTTAGAATTATGGTTGAAATCTATCTTTAATGAAATCTATAGTTAATGAATTCAGGCCTGCTTAGACTTTTTATTTTCCCTCCCATTTTTTATTCCAGTTCATTTGCCTCTCGAAGTTCGATCTTTTTAGGAAACACAAGTTATCCCACACAACAAACAAGATTCAAACCCAAAATTTTTCCTGAAGAAAAAGAGGTAGTTAAGTATATAGCTTTTATTGGGCTGTGCCTCCTGTCAAGCAGTTGTAGGTACACACAGAATGTACCAATATGCCAGTGAAAAAGGTAAATTAGTAGAAAATTAATTAATCTGAAAATGTTTGCTTGGTTTGAAATAGAGAACCTATATAAGAGTTATGGCTTATTTTTGCTTTACCCATTTTTGTATTTTTGATTATGTTAATAAAAAGGAAAAATGATATTTTATAATCTCAAAATGCAGTTGCACATATTGAAGTAAGGAAGGGAATGTATTGTCATAGAGTATTAGACAGGGCCCTTGAGAGGGGAGACCCAGTTCTTAATGACTTCGACTCACTTTGCTCTGTACTTGACTCTGGTCATATTTGCCTCAAATCTGAATTTAGCTGTGAAATCAAGAGCTTCATCTGCGTGATCTCTAAGAATCTTCCTAGACCTAAAATGTCACTGATCAATTTACTGTAAAGGTCTTTTCACAATCAGCACTGCTGGAATCTGGATAGAAGATTAGTAACTGAAACTCCAGTTTTTAAATTGTGAGGCAACCAAATTACTTGGGGCATCTTTCTTTCTTGTTTTTGAAACACAGTTGTAGTCTCCCATTAACCACATAACAGTTTTCATTACACTCACCAAAATTGACTGTTAACGAGAGAAATTCTTTGCATGACACAAAGTGTAAAAGTTGACTATTTTAAGTGAGACTTACAGATGGTCAGCGTGATTGTTGGAACATTTTACTGTGGTAGAAGAAATTATTTTTCTCCAAATCCTCATGTGATTAAACTAAACTTTGTGTTAAATGAGCATTATAGAAACAAGACATTCTATTTCTAGAAATATGTTCTACTTTTTAAAAATCTGCAAGCAAGTGTCCAATAGCTATTGCTTATCTGAATTAATCATAAAAATTTAAGATAGACTTCTTATAAAATAAACACCATACAAAACCTACAAGTTTTGGCCTATTTTATGTAAGTATGTTTTAAACAATGTAGTATTTTTATACAGATATCTTCCTTGATTCTTACTTTTGTAATTATAATACTAGACTCTAGTTCCTTTTTTCTCTTACTAGTAAAACTTACATAATTACATAAAGATAGTTTTCTCTGGATTTACTAAAATTTGGTAAATAGGATTTAAATGAATTTTTCCTTTCTGAACAGAGAAATCCTCACAATCAAAGAGAGAGCAACATAATGGGGTTTCTTCAGCAAAGCTCAACTAGGTTCAAGATAATCATACCAATATGTTACAAATTGAATACTCTTCCTGCTTCAGTGAGAAAAACCACAAAATATATAAAGGCCTCAGCACTGATGACATTTTGGTTTAAATTATTTTCTTTTGTAGACCATGTGTGTTCCTTCTCTTGACAGACTACAGATCCCATGAAGGCTATTATGTCTTTAGATTTGCTTTCTTTGGGGTCAGTGGTATAATTATAAGATTTTGCACAGCTAAGTTGGTAGGTGGTATATTTGATTGTTGTCAACTTGATTGAGAGCCAGCTTTAGCAGAACAAAAGCCTGAAATGAGTGTACAGTCACTCCATCATAATTTATGGTTGCCTGAACTTACTGCAGACACATCAGCTGGCAGAACCATGCCACTGTGACCCAGAAATGCTCGGGTCTTGGCATATGGCTTGGTCATGTTGTCCAGTCATAACAAATGAAGCTTACCATTTCATGGACTACTCAATGTTTGTTTTGTTGCATGAACAATTGAGTGATTCTAGTCATCATATGCATGTATAAATCTCAGGAGTATTGTTTAAGTACACAAAATCAAATATTAAGTATATGGAATGTTATTTTTGAATTAGGATAGGCAATACCTACAATGCATATGTGAATATGGGCTTCCTTTTAAAAGAGTATCTGAGACTATAGCAGATATCATACAATGTTGATTTCTTTATCTTTTTCTTCTTTGGAAAACTTATTCCTAAAACTTGTTAGACATCCTCTCTCTTCCTCCTTTAAAATATATAAACATTTATTGAGCCTCTATTTGGGGCCCCAGATCCATGGTAAATATAAAAGGTGCTGTAATAATAAACTAGTAGAAAGTAAATAAACCAATATATAATAAACCAACAGATGATTATGCTCTCAGCACACCCATGGCAGGAATTTTTTTGTGGCCTCAGTACTTTGCACATACTAGGGGCCATAAATATTTGTTGTTTATGCATTTGATTATTGTAGATCAATAAATATTTACTGAATGATTTCGCTCAATGCAGATTGTCAGTTTTAAATGGTCATAAAATGAATGATTTTTTTTTTCCTGGGTTGTAAGTTCAATTTTAAGGGTAAATTAAGTGGTGGAAATGGCAATTAATTACAAGAGTACTTAGGTTATTTTGACTGCTTAATTAAGCCAATACTTTAAAATGAGTAAAAGGGGTTCACAAATACAGAGGCAGGTGGAATCCTAAAGTTAATATAAAATATCATTGAACTTGGAGAAGTCTTTTTTTTATTTTATTTTTTTTTTAACCCTGATTAAAATTTGAAAACAGGAAGTCTTTGGGGATGATTTTGCAAACACATAAAAATTTCAGGCCTGTAAAGAATTGCATATTGTTCATAATGCAGGATTTGGATCATTGCCTTTGTGGTTTGTAAAATTGTCTTATTAATGAAGGATAGTAATGATTGGTTTTCATTAAGAATGTTTTTTTAAAAAAACTGTCAACACTTTTAAAAAATAGCTATGCCAGTTATTTGATTAGCTGCTTTTGTGTATTTGGTTTATATGGAAACATGCAGGCATATCTTCACAGCTAATGAGAGGAAGCATGTGCTACAGAAAATTAGATCAGAAGAGGCCAACATCATTTTAGAAGAAGAAAATTGAACAAACATAGACAAATACCATTCCTTTCCTGACACTGCCTGATTATGTTTTGGACCTCATCCCCAAAGCTTATGAAAAATATAAGCACCTGGCACTAACATTCTGGAAATGAGAATCCAATGGAAATTACAGCCTAAACAGAAAAAGGCAAAATGCTCATCTTTCCTCCACTGATTTCTTTTTCCTACACAAAATTTTCCTCCTCGAAGTGTTTTATGCCACACAGAATCCGCATCCATACAAGCAGTCTTGAGTTTCTGCATTCCTCCTATGTAGTCTGTGGATATTTCTAGTTGCAATTTCCTGCAAGTCTCCCCCACTTCTGTTCTTTTCTCACCATCTGTAATCTAGGCTCAGATCTTCCTTCAGCAGAATGACTGGAATTTCATGAGCCTTCCTTCCTATCCACATAAATTTCCTAGAACCAATTTCCTATTTCAGATAGAACCATGCTCTCTGTTTAATATCCCAAATGTAATTTTCTCCTAAAATGTTTATTGAAGTATGTAACATATGCATCAAAGTGCTCAAATTATAATTATTCAGCTCTAGGTAATTTTTTACGAAGGAAACACTTTAGTAGACATGCCCTATGTATAAATGAAACATTAGTAGCTAAGCAAAGTTTAAAAAAAATTAACACTCCCCAACAGCATGAAAATTTTCCATATCCTTCCTAAACACTGTGTTAACAGCACACGCACACGCACACAAACACACGTGCACACGCACGCACACACATTTTAGCCATTCAGATGGGTGTATTGGTATCTAATTGTAGTTTTAATTTACATTCTCCCGATGACTACTGAAATTACAGCTCTTTTGTATGCTTATTTCCCTCTTCCTGTAAATGCTTCTCCAACTCTCTTTATTTTTCAGGTGGTTCGACATTGACTAACTGTAAAATTTGAAGAGTTCTGTTATATATTCTGGGTAAAAGAACTTTATCATTTGTATGTTGCAAATATCTCCTTGATGGTATTGCTTGCTTTTTCATTCGCTTAATGGTATCTTTTGATGAACAAAAGTTTTTAATTCATCTTTTTTTTTTTTTATTTTCTGGTTCATCATTTTTGTGCTATCTTAGCACAAAATTTAGGGAATTTTGGCCTACTCAAAAATTTAAACAGTATATTCTTTTTTATTTCATACATTACCAATAATGTCATCTGAACACATTGACTGTCTTATTTCTCCTTTCAAATTCTTGTGACTTCTGTTTTCCCCACTGTCCACCTGTATGTTAAATATGAGAAGTAGTGATAGTGGATATGCTTCCTTCATGGTTGATTTCAGAGTAAATGTTTTCAGTATTTGAAAAGTGCAATGTTTGCTGAAAGAGTCTCTGTAAAAACTTTGTATCACATAAAGGATGTTCCCTTTTACTGCCTGTTTGGTAAGAGTTATTATAAACTGATTATATTTTATAAAATGACATTTACACATATATTGAAATGAATATGATTCTCCTTTTTATAGTGATTGATTTCTGGATTAAAGACCATTAATTTTTTTCTTTTTTTTTTTTTTTTCCTAATTTGTTCATGAGAAAGAATGACATGAGAATAGTGGAAGCTCTATGTGGTAGTATCATTGCAGGGAGGGTTTCCCTCATCAATAGTAGACAACTACAGTGGGAACAGATCACTTTAATCCAATTAATGATAGATCTGAGTCAAGTATGGGTTTGAGTTTTTGCAAGATGTGATTTATTTTGGCTTGTCTTCTCTTCTGAGGTGCAGTTCTATAGTCCCCAGAGCGGAGTAAACATTTCCAACAGCATCTCCAGGAAAGTGACAAACTCTAGGAAAAAAAAAAAAAAAAGGCATATTCAGATAGCCCCATAAAAGAATTTTATGTGTAAAATATAGTATAAAAGTAGCAGAGAAATACCTTTCCTGAGATTATTTTTTCTTATAAATAATCATCTTAAAGAATATGTGTGCTCTTGGATCCTTTGTAATTTCTCCAGGTTTGTAATTACTATGGTCATCCATATGTTTTTCTGCAGTAAATGTAACCTTAATGAAAACCTTTCAAAATGGGGTTGGAGGGAAGCTTCATATGCTGGTAGTTTGGGGAAGACAAAGAGGGGGAAGGTGGGGAGGAAAGGTTCCCTCACTATAGCCAATCAGTATCCATGGGAAGGGGGCTGGGTTGTATTCATAAGAGGTCTAAGGTTTGCTCCTAGAAAGGAGAAATTTCTGCTCTAGGATCAGAAGAGACCTGGGCTCTGCAGGTCTCCAGATTTGGGACTTGTTCACATGAGACAATTCTCAGCAAGGAAGTCACACTTTCAAAATGTAGAGTGACATTTCCTCCTGAAAGATTCTTAATAACTTTCTTATGTAGACCTAGGTGTAGTCAAGAAACTTCTGAATGCAATAAATTTTAATTCAAATTGCATAGGAAGGCAAGTCTACCTAGATATCCTTTATATGTAATATAAATTTACTTTAGTTTGCTAGAATCAGTATAGCATAATGCTTATAACTAGGTGTATTACACCTAGTGTAACTAGGTGTCTAATAAACTGTCATATTTTAGAACTTTTTTCTTACCTTATCTTCTAACTTTATAGTTGAGCTCTATTTTTATGGGCAAATTTGTCAGGTATATTAGTTCATTTTGTGCCTCTATAATAGAGGCACAAACTAATTAATTAGTTAATAATACCTGAGACTAAGTAATCTCTAATGAGCAGAAATTTATTGGCTCACAGTTCTGGGGTATATTAGTTCATTTTGTGCCTCTATAATAGGATACCTGAGACTAAGTAATCTCTAATGAACAGAAATTTACTGGCTCACAGTTCTGGGGGCTGAGAAGTCCAATATTAAGGTGCTGACAGTTTCAGTGCCTAGTAAGGGCCCGATCTCTGCCCCCAGGATGGTACCACGAACACTGTGTCCACCAGAGGAGAGGAATACTACTCCTCAAATGGCAGAAGAGCAGAAGAGCCAAGAGAGAGAGCCCACTTCCAAAAGTGCTTTTACTAAGGCATTAAACCCATCAATGACGGTAGAGCCCTTCTGGCCTAATTATCTCTTAGAGGCTCTACCGGAATTCCTAGACTGTTACATTGGCAATTAAATTTCAACATGAGTTTTGCAAGGGACAAGCATTCAAATCATAGCACCTGGTTATGAGATTTTCAAAGCCATATATTTTGTCTTTGTAATATTTATTACTTTAGAATTCTTGCTAGTTAGATTATCACAGAAGGTAGAAAAGGTAAAACTTTGGACTAAATGTCTTGGGAAAGAGGTACAAAATTGCCTCTTTGGGCTTTTATTACTATGAGAAATCCTTTTAGATGGAAATGTCTCCTCTCTTGGCATCTGCAACTTTACTTTCTCCCTGTCTGACAACTTCTCTGTAGTGTCCTTCAAGGTGTCAGTCACCTATTAAATGAATCTGCTGCCTCCAGAGTCTATTGTCTTCTTCAGTTGGTGCTTTTAATATCTGCACATCTTTCCTCTGAGGACAGCCTCATTCAGCTAAATGACAGTCAGATGCTTTTTTTCCCCAGAAGTTATACAAACATCTCAATATTCGTATTTCTGAATCAACATTTATCTATGCCTTAAACCTAACCATATACCTATTGTTTATGTATCTATCTCTATATCTTTCTATTTATGATCTCTGATGTCTCTTTTCTCTCTCTCTCCCCTTTGGTAATACCTAAGTTTAAGTCATTTTCTGTCAAGTGGGCTATTTCTGTAGTTTTCCCAACTTCTCTATTCTCTGCTTTCAGCCTTTACCCAACTATAATTCTTCCTCCAAGCTGCTCCTAGAGTGACCTTTTTAAACATTCAAATCTGACCATATTATTAGATATTTTTAAATCCTTCAATGACTCCCTGTAGCTTTCAGGACAATATTGAAATGTCATTGCTCAACATAGAATATCATTTGTTATTTGGCAATTGCCTACTTTTATGCTATTTCCTTGTTTGGAAGCTCAAAAAATCCCACTCTCACTTATCCTTACTTCATTAAATAATACCTACTAATTTCCCAAAACTCAGTATTAGCTTTCCATGATCACCTATTTGGCTTTAGAAATCTTTCTGTACAGCAGCTCATAGAAAACTCTATTAAAGCAATTACCACATTTTATTATACATAGATATTTCTTTCTCTTTCTCTCAAACTAAGCCTTAACAACTAAGGACGGTGATTTTTCCATATTTGACACTGTAGCCCAGAAGGAAAGCATAATACCTAGTATATAATTGATGACCAATAAACTTATGTTGCAAGCATAGATGAATGGATTAATGTTTGAATGCTACATATTTGACACAAGCAAAAATAATCAATTTATAATTCAGCCATATGGATATAGAGGAGACAAAATGTTTTCAATCCATAGAGTAGTCACAGTATAATCCATGAAGAGTTGACAAATCAGGAGGAGCTGTTTACCAAATGTGACCACAATGTGATGAGTGAGGAAGAACGGATACTTCCTTTTAAATGCTATATTTAATTGTACAATAAAAATGCATAGGGTCATGAAATTTAATATATGCTTTCTTATTTTAATAGCACAAATGCCAACTTTTTAAACAAGGATTTGATAGAGTTGCTTTTATATGGTTCCTTTAAATTTGCTTCTTATGTTAAGTTTGTTAATTGATTCAATAAGTTTTGCAAATCAAAAAACAGCCAATGAGAAGTTGAGTTGTCAATTGCCTCTTAATTATAGTGATTTGGAGAAGTCTGGAAGATGACCCTGAGGGCACTTGGAAACACAGATTTTCTTTACTGCATTGCTGTGGTTTTGTTAATGTGGCTTGTGGTTATTTTGTTAATTAGAAAGAATAGTTTATATAAACAATAGGCTTTCTGAAGAAAATATTTCCCATACCTCTAAAGGGGAGAATTTATTGCCTTTGTTTTTAAAGTCGTGACTGTACATGATAATTAAGTTCTTGGTAAGAATCTTCTAAAATTCCAGTAATAAGAACAAAAGAATCTTATCTTTAGTCAAGACTGGACATAAAACAGAAAGTCCTGATGTCTTGTTTTCCAAATTTTTAGAGGACATGGTTGTATTTATATATTTATATGTAAAAGATCAGAGGGGTACATATTAATGACAATGTATTCAACATTTTCTTGCTTTTGTTTTGCTATACCTGCCTCTTTAGAAGTGTTCAAAATAAGATCTCTTTTCGATATTTCTTGTTCCCCACTTAAGTTTATTTAATATGTATAGTAAATGTATCTACATATACTCACATATGTTATAATTTACTATACATAACTTTGACTCTTCTTACTCGACCTGTTTTAAAATATTAGAACTTAAAGTATATTCATTTTTAAATATCTTCCCCCAATAGGATATGTTCAAGTGCATGTTTACATTTCTCATAGTAGCACTTGTTGTGTAAGTGCCTTCAAATTTAAATATGTCAAAGTTATAATTATAGTGAAATAAAGGCAAACGCAAGAATGGCTCTGAGTGGCTTATCCTTTTAAACTGCAAATTTAGCTCTTTTACATAGGCAGGTTTAATTTCAAAGATTTTCACAGTGCAGGAACTAATTAATTAGTTAATAATGCATGAAGCCAGTAGAGCATTATCAGTGCTATATCCCAGATGGAAAACCAGAACAAATGAAGAGACTTACATTTAATTTGAACCCTTTAATCATGAGAATTTTAGGCTTTTCTTGTTGTCTTTTTATATTTTCATCAGTTTGTCCTTCACATCTTTAGTTGCCTCTGCTTCAACACCACAAGGTAATAGAATTTTTAGATTCCTGAAGTGGAAAAAGGAGGTGACAACAATTTGACAAGACAAATCATTTAATGGGCTTGATAAAGATGATTTTAAAAAAATAAAGTGATTCTTCACTATTTAACACATTATCTTGTGTAGGCGACTAGTGTCCATTTACTAAATTGCCTCCTTTATTATGACAAATGGAAACCTAGTGGTCTAAGGGAGTTAATGTCTTCAACCTTGGATTCCCCTCTAACCATACACATTCTAACAAAACCAAGTAATCTCAGCTTCTTCTCCTTCCAGGTTACTCTTATTATTCCCAGAGTAGTATATAAAATCTAAATAACAATGTGATTTTAATCAGTAAATGCATCCCTTTTTTTCACTTCTATTCTTATCAATCCGTAATGCTGATTTGACAGGTGAAATTTTCTTAATGCTCTGTTCTACCACTTCTTGAGTTTTTATGATCCTCTTCTATGATCCAAAAACATCTACAAATTAAAACCTATTTCACTAACTAATCAATTAATTAATTTCTTATTTGGTTTAGGGCAAAATTCAAGTCTTCTCAGGTTGTGTTTCATTTACCAGTAACAAAGCAATGTGTTAAAATATTAGTATCACACGGATTGTCTGTATTAAGAGGTATGATTTCTCTGAAAGCTTTTAAATGGAGAAAAGACAAATTTCTATCTTTAGGAATGAAAGGTGAAACTGTGAATTCTTAAGAGTCTCACTCCAAATTATAAAACAGAAAAATAACCACAGATGTTCTTCTTTCTCAAAGGTGCTCATGTCTTATCCTATCAGTTGAATACTCAGAAAAGTGGAATCACAGTTTGAAACCAACAATTTAAAAAAAATCTAATCAAAACAGCTACATATTGTAATAAGAAAAATAGCTAAATTCCTTCCCCAAATGAAGGAGACTGGTTTAGAGGAGAAACAGCCCACTAGTCCTACAAGGCCCAAGCTTTGGTAGGGGATGAAGCAGGTTGCACTTGTGAACAAGATAGCCATTACCAACAGTATGATTTCAAAATAGGCAGCCAAGAAAAATGGATACCGATGTATAAATATCCTAAAAAATCATAAACACAAAGTGGAGAAAATCCTTACCAAAGTATCAGAAAATCAAAAGGAGAGAAATAGAAGCACATACAATGGAAAAGACATCCTATAGAATTCTAGATTCCTTATATTTCCCTTTACCAACAAACTAGAATTTATGGGAAGGTAAGGATATATCTTAACTTCAGGAATAATGAATTGGAACAGGAATAATTGAAATAACCTAACCTAAATTCAGGCGTTTTTTTTTTTGTTACAATCCAGATAAGACTTAGTTTTACCTATAGTTTAATAGAATCAATGTATAATCCATTCCACATTTGGAAGTTTCCTTTAATTATATGCATTTACTACTTCATTTAACAATCATTTATTATAGTTGCACATTAGCTGCTGGAAATACAATTGTAAATATAATGGGCATATTTCCTGCCCTCACAGAACTTCCAGCTTAGCATGGGAATCAGAAAATTAAAGAAGCAACTACAGTACAGTTTGGCATGTACAATTTATTGTGATGGAAGGCTGAAGGGCTCCTAGGAACACAAATCAGAGACAATAAACCAGTTTTGGTTTTTTTGCAAAAGGGACGGCAGTGAAGCTTTCCGAATGATATGACATCTAAACTATAATCTGAGGAACAAGTAAAGTGTTAACCAGGTGAAAAGGAGAGAGAAGACTGTGTCAGTAAGAGACCTGAATGAGATGTTTATGGTCAAAGAGGAAGCAAGTCACATTCCATGAAGAAGAGCATGACGAGTATGACTGGAGCATGAAAATAAATCATCCATAGGATGAATGGTGAGAAATGAAGCAGATGATATGTATACTTAAATGTAAATTATTAAACTATCTGTTTGGTTTTTCGTTGTTATTTTGAGGTGTTGGCATAATTTTGTGTATTTATTAATTATAATTCAGTCTAAATACAATGTATTCTAGGACTCTGACAAATCCTAAACCAGCAAGACTGATGATCAGATGTTGGAACACGGGGGAAAAGCTAAGGTCATCTCAGCCAGCCCTTGAAGAGATCCTTCAATTTGAAATGTAAAGCCCATTTCACTACAACCCTTCCTTCCACCTCAATCTTCTCTGCATTTCTGTCTTTCTAATGTTCTGTTAATTTAATACTGCTTAATTTGGTGAAATGTTCAAAGTATCATCAGAAGCCATGGTAGATTGATTTTTTCCTGAATCACCTAACTTACTACAATTCTTAATTTCCTTTGCAAGTTTTAACTTATTCTAGGCTAATGTTTCGTTTTGAAAGTAGATACATTTTTTCAGATACCTTGGCCACGTCTAAATGCAAACATTTGATTTCTAATGTCATTTCCTAGTGCTTTACTCACAGTCAGCTCCTCCCAGGAGCAACAAAACCATAATCCTTTGGGATATAAACTGTAAACTAATATGGTGAGAGCAGTAACAGAAGTGTTTTCTGTACATTCAGCACTTGGCATTTGTAGCATTTTCAAGCAATGCTTATGAAAGAAATAGGACACAATTTGGCAGTAGTTCTTGAAGGAAGATTTGTGTATAACTATTTCGTGTGCTGTTCTTTTTGTCATTATCTTCCTTCAGAAGAAGGTGAAAAATAATCTAGCAAAGACAGCAGTATATAATTGTAAAAATAAACTAAGGCTAGATTTTCCTCTTCATCCAACATTATAATCAAATTTTAGCAAGTGTGAGTGACGTCTTTCCTAAGTCAGGTCTTCTCACAGATGTGTGTGTGGACTAAAAGCATGGAAACATAAACTCAACTTTAACAGATCTGTGATATTGATAAAACTGGAATCCATCAGACTGTTTCATTAGCCACACAAACGACGGGTAGTTATCAAACGCAAATTGAAGAATGATTTTATTTCTTTCATTGGGTCAGAGCCTAGTTGTCCATGTGATATACCAGTATAAGAATGTATATTTGAACATATCACCACTTTATTTCTGATTTTATCCTCAGTAGAGTGGGCAAAAATAATTTCCTAAGTAGTATATTGTATTAGTTCATTTTCTGTTGCTTATAACACAATACCTGAAACTGGGTAACATATGAAGAAAATTAAATATATTTCCTACAGTTTCAGAGTCTGGGATGCCTCCAGTTCAGGGGGTGCATCTGGTGAGAGCCTTCTTCTGGGTGGGCACTCTCTACAGGGTCCCATGACTACACAGACAATCACATGGTGAGAATGTCAAGAGCTCTCTCCTGTGCTGTTCTCATAAAGCCACCAGACCACACCCACGATAACTCATTGCTCCATGAGTGGATTAATCTATTTATGAGACCATAGTACTCACAATCCCATAACCTCTTAAAGGCCCCACCATATAAATACCATAATCAGATTTTCCACCCTCTTTACACTGTTACAATAAGGATCAAGTTTGCAACACATGAACTTTGGGGGGACACATTTGACCCATAACATTCTGACTCTGGCCCTCAGAGTTCACGTCCTTCTCATGTGTAAATACATTCATTCCATCCCTAAGGTCTTAATTTGTTTCAATTCAAAAGTCCTCAGAGGAGGTGGGGCAAGATAGCTGACTAGAGGTGCCCAGGGCACAATTCTCCCAACAAAAAAGGGCTAGAGCAACTAACTGACAGCTGAGTAGTGATGGGAACATTGGTGAGGGAGTTTAGGAGTACAGAGGAGACTGGTGAGATCCCTGTGGAGTACAAAAGCCCAGGATGTTGGCACAGAGAGGAGAGAGAGGCATATGGCCTCAGCCACAACTCTGACACAAGGATCAGTGCAGAAAGAATTTTCCCTTGTAGCAAAACTTAGGCAGAGGACCCACACCAATCCCCATCCTTACCACAGAGGCTGGCAAATCCTTTGGTAAGCTAAGCCTGGAGTCAAATGTGGGGAATGCTCTAGAAAACACACACTGCATAGCTCCAGAACACTAGCACAAATGGTACACTCCCTACCCCCCTCTTTCGTGACCCAAGCCAATGCAGGATGGTGCCATCTTGAAACCAGAGCCACTAGCCCTGCTCTAGGGCTAGTAGACATGGTGCTATCTCAGCCTTAAGGCTCAGCACTCCTCCCATTGCACTCACAGGAGAGGCTACAATGTCCTGATTCTGGCAGCTTGAACTCTGAGCTCACAGTGGCTGTGAATCTAGTTCTGTAGTCTGGGAAGCCCACCCTAGTCTTCCTGAACTGATGCACATTCCTGGCCAGAGATCAGACAGGCAGATCTTCCTCAAGTGGACCATACCCCATTCCTTCTCCTAGCCCCCAGCCCTACCAGGTGACTGAAGTTGTGTGCATCTGAGCCCCCAACCCAGAAAAATAGCTCATGGGTCTCTATTCTAATGAATATACCCTTGGACTGATGGAAATAAAGCATATCCACCACTCCTGGAGAAGCCACCAAGCAGTTCCATCCTCAACAGTCCCACCTAGCAGCCTTGTCAACAGTCCCAGAAGTGGCTGCTTTGGCCCCCTCATTGCAGGCCTACCTAGTGGCCCTGCCCACCACCCAGAAGCAGCTAGATGGGTCACTTCACTACAAGCCTGCCTACTCCCCACTCACCATCCAAGAAGCAACTAGATAGGCCCCTGAACTGCAGGTCTGCCTAGTGTCCCTGCCCACCAACCAGAAGCAGCTGGTTGGGCCCTCTTACTACAGGCCTGCCTAGCAGTCCTGTCCACCTACTAGAAAAGGACTTGTTGGTCCCCCTCACTGCAGGCCTCCCTAGTGGCTTTGCCAATATTCCAAGAAGCAGCTGAACAGGCCCCTCACTGCAGGACTGACTAGTGGCCTCATCTACCACCCAAGAAGTGGCTGGATGGGCCCCCTCACTGCAGCTCCACCTAGTGGCCTCACCCACTTCCTGAGAAGCAGCTCAGCAGCTCCACCCCTGGCAGTCCAGTGTGAAGGGTACTAACATTAATAAAGCAAACGTATTTCACAGGGCCTAGCTTCCAAAGCCTTGTAGTTTCAGGTAAAGCCTAACTTTTTAGAATGTCACATAGAAATGTTAAGCTTTCAAAAGACAGAAAACTTTCCCTGGGCTAAAGTCTCTGTTGTAGATAAAGAATTGTAACACACAAAAATTACTAGCTCCAAGGGCAGATGTCCTTGGTGCAGCTAAGCCTAATGATTGTTATTATGACAATTATCTTCCTGTTCTTTTTGTAACCACCTATGTACCTTTTATGTAACTTTCTGGCCTGGAGAATAAATACTGAGAAAGAACCCTAGTTTGGGGTTGTTTTCCCAGGAGGAATGCCTCTCTCTTGAGGGTTCCCGGAAATTAACCCCTTGAAGGCCTCTCACTGCTCAGAAGAAATGGGCTTTGAGTAATCTTTGCATCTCTGTCACCCTGGGAGAGGTGACAGTCCAACTCTTGAACCACAGAGGAATGTACAACCTCACACTGGGCTCCAAGAAGTGGCACAGTAGAAGGACCACTGGCAGACCAGCACTCAGCTAGCCAAGAAAAAGCACATGCATGCTCATGGCTTGGAGAAATAGCTCAGCTATCACTGGAAGACCTGCCCCCAAGATTTTGAGCCATCACCCACACATGCATCTGAGTGAGAAACAGTTTAGCTGACATGCACCTGGAGGGCCCACCCCTGGTCAGAGAAACATCATGATGATCCTACCACTGGTAAACTAGTCTTGGAAACCCTGACACAAAATATGCCCACACCCTCAGTGTGAAAATCAATCTGGAAGCTGCATCCCCAGTAAGCCAACTCCTGAGACAAATGACCCAGAGTGTGCATGTGCACACTCCCAGCCTGTGGACCAATACAGTGATAATTCCCTTACAAAGCTGTACCACTGCTGCCACAAACCTCCAAAACATAGGTTGCTGAGTCACTTGCCGATATAGCAACAGTGGATTGCAGCTGAAGAAACTACACAGAGTCTTCACTACTACACCATCCATCCTGAACAAAGCCATTGCACTCTACCCAATTGACACCTTAGGATGCATTTGCAGGTGAAAGTCTTTTTCCATGCAAGCCACTCTACAAAGTCAAAAAGATGATTTTTTTCCACAAGGTGCACAGATGTCAATGCAGGGAAACTAGAAATATGAATAAACAAGGTAACATGACACAAACAAACAAATTAATGCTTCTTAACTGATCCCAAAGAATTGGAAAATGCCACTTTACCAGAAAAGGAATTCAAAATAATTATCTTAAGGAAACTCACTGAGATACAAGAGAATACAGACAAACAGTCAAACAAAATCAGAAAAACAATGCCTGATCTGAATGAGAAATTCAACAAAGAGATAGATATCATTCAAAAAAATTAAGCAGAAATCCTGGAATTGAAGAATTCATTGAATGAAATTAAAAAAAAAATACATTGGAGAGTCTCAACAACAAGGTAGATCAAGCAGAAGAAAGAATTTCTGATCTTGTTTTGCAATAATACAGTTAGACAAAAAAAAAAAGAATGAACAAAGCTAGCAAAACCTATGGGATGCTATTAAGAAAACAAATAGAATTATAGACATTCCAGAAAGAGAAGAAAACAAAAAAGATATTGAAAACCTATTTGAAGAAATAATAGCTGAACACTTCCCTAGTCTTGGGAAAGATGTGAACATCCAAATACAGGAAGCTCAAAGTTCCCCAAGTAGATTCAACCCAATTAGGTCATCTCAAAGACACACTGTAGCCAAACAATCCAAATTTGAAGACAAAGAGAGAATCCTAACAAACAGCAAGAGAAAAACATCAAGTCACTTATAAGGGAATCCCCATTAGACTAACAGCAGACTTCTCAGCAGAAACCCTATAGGTCAGCAGAAAATAGGATGGGGAGTATCATAGTCCCTGACTTCACAATATACTCCAAAGCAATGGTAATCAAAACAGCATGGTACTGGCACAAAAACAGACACATAGTCCAATGGAACAGAGCAGAGAATTCGGAAATAAATTCATGTACCTACAGCCAACTAATTTTTCACATGGGAGCCAAGAACATATGTTGGAGAAAGGACAGTCTCCTCAATAAGTCTAGCAGGGAATATTGGAAATCCATAGGCAGAGGAATGAAACTAGACTCCTATCTCTCATCATATACAAAAATAAACTCGCAATGGATTAAAGACTTAAATGTAAGACCTGAAAGTATAAAACTCCTAGAAGAAAACATAGGGAAGACAGTTCAGGACATAGGCCTGGGCAAAGAATTTAAGGATAACAATTCAGAAGCACAGGAAACAAAAGCATTAACAAATGGGGTTATATCCAACTAAAAAGCTTCTGCACAGCAAAGGAAACAATCAACAGAATAAAAAGACAACATGCAGAGTGGGAGAAAATATTTACAAACTATGCATCCAAGAAAGGATTAATATCCAAAATATACAAAGAATTCAAACAACACAATAGTAAAAAAACACATGATCCAATTTTTAAAATGCACAAAGGAACTGAATAGACATTTTTTTGAAAGAAAGCATACAAATGGCCAGCAGGTATATGAAAAAATGCTCAACATAACTAATCATCAGAGAAATGCAAATCAAAACCACAATGAGATATCATTTCACCCTAGTTAGAATGGCTATTTTCAAAAAGAAAATTACAAATGCTAGTGAGGATGCAGGGAAGGGGAACTCTTATACATTGCTAGTGGGAATGTTAACTAGTTCAGCCACTGTGGAAAACAGTGTGGATATTTCTCAGACAGCTATAGATAGAACCACCATACAATCTAGCAATCCCACTCTGGGTTATAAATCCAAAGGAACTAAAATCAACAATTTGAAGGGACACTTGCACTCCTAGGTTTATCATGCCTCTATTCACAATAGCCAGGAGTTGGAACCAACCTAAATGTCCTTCCGTGGATGATTGGATAAAGAAAATGTGGTGTGTGTGTGTGTGTGTGTGTGTGTGTGTGTGTGTGTGTGTGTGTGTGTAATGGAATACTACCCAATCATAAAAAAGAATGAAATTTTGTCATTTGCAGCAACATGGATGAGCTTGGAGAAAATTATGTTACATGAAATAAGCCAAGCACAGAGAGAGAAATATCATATCTTTTCACTCATATGTGGAAGCTCAAAAAGTGGATCTCCTAGAAATAGAGAGTAGATAGTGGTTACTAGAGACTAGTGGGGGAAGAGAGATGGGGGACGGGGTAAGGGTGGTCAGTGGATACAAAATATTAGAGAGATAGGAAGAACAGGATAAAGCAACATAGGGAGACTACAGTTAACAACAAAGTACTGTGTGTCTTTGAATAGCTAGTGAAGGTGAAGTTTTGAAATGTTCCTAACAAAAAGAAGTGACAAATGTTTGAGATGATGGATATACTAAGCACCCTGATATGATGATTGCACACAGTATGAATGTACCCAAATATCATATTGTACTCTATAAGTATATACAATTATCATGGGTCAATTAAGAAAAATAAAGTAGACAGAAAAAAAGAGAAAAATAGACAGCCAAGGTTTCAAGCTCATATCTTTCAAAGCAGTGGACCCAGCAGTACCTGGGAGCAATTTAGCTACAGTTGGAACAGCCAGAGTAGCCAGGGTGTAGGTTTGGGAAGCAGCATCCCCAGGTGGCCCTGAGCGATAAGCCTATGGAAGGTGCCCCAAACGTGTTCCCTGAAACCGTTCTGTCTTCTTAGACCTCTGGGTCTGTGATGGGAGGGCCAAACTTGAAGCTCTCTGAAATGCCTTTGGGGTCTTTTTTCCATTCTCTTGATGACTCCCCACCCTTCCGTCCTGATCTCCTTAGCAGTTGGTCTCTGGGCTACACAATTAATTTCCTCTCCTGAACACACGTTTTTACTCTTTTCACGGCCAGACTGAGAGTTTTCCATTATTTTTTATCTTCTGCTTCCCTTTTAAGTATAAATTCTGCCTTTACCTCATGCCTTTGCTGCCATAACTCAGAGTAGGCTGTTAGTAATAGCCACACAGCTGCCTGAATGCTTTGCTACTTAGAAATTTCTTCCACTCGGTACCTTGGTTTATGACTCTCAAGTTCTGCATTCCATAAAGCCATCTGGCAGATATACAATTTAGCCAAGCTCTTTGCCAGTTCATAACAAGAGTCACTTTTGTCCCAGTTTCCAGTGAGTTCTTCCTCATTTCCATTTGAGACTTCTTCGGAATGGCCTTTATTGTTCGTATTTCTACCAACATTCTGGTCAACACCATTTAACCAACCTCTAAGAAGTCCCAAACTTTCCTTGACTTTCTTGTCTTCTAAGCCCTCACTAAAACCTAAGCTTTTTCTAGCCTGCTTCTCCAAATTCTTCCAGCTTCTGCCCATCACCCACGTCTAATGCAACTTCCACACTTTGAGGTATTAGTTATTAGTAACACCCCACTTCTTGGTACCAATCTTCAGTATTAGTCCATTCTCTGTTTGTTTTAACAGAACACCTGAAACTGGGTAATGTATAGAGAAAATGAAATTTATTTCTTACAGTTTCAGAGGTTAAGTCTACAACAGTTCAGCAGGCACATCTTGTGACAGCCATCTTCTAAGTGGGAACTATCTACGTGGTCCTGCGGCTATGCAAGTAATCACACAGTGAGAATGACAAGAACTCTGTCATGTGCTTTCCTTATAAAGCCACCAGTCCACACCCATGATAACTCATTACTCCATCAATGGATTAAACCATTCACGATAGTCCTCATGATCCAACCACTTCTTAAAGGCCTACCTTTCAAATACCATAATCGGATTTCCCACTCTCTTAACACTGTTACAAAAGGGAACAAGCTTCCAACCCATGAACTTTTCAGGGACACATTTGACTTATAGCAAGTATATAACCATTTCTCTACAGGTGAATAAATACAGTAGAAATACAAGCCAGTAATATTTACTGGGTCACTCAGTTTCTTTTGTCTTAAATAATACTCAGCTGTAAAATTTGGATATAAATTGAAATCCTTCACTTCATAAAGAAATATTATATAAAATCAAAAACAAAGTTTTATGCAAAAAAATACTACTGTCTTGATCTGACACAGAAATTACATAAGGAATGAAAAAGACAATATATTATCTGTATTTGAAAAACATTTAAATTATGATTTCTCACATGCACATACAAAATATATCTTATAACAGTAATTATTTTAGGTTTAATTTGTCAGGCCATCTCATATGACAGCTGCCATGGATTTAAGTAGTTTTTGCCAGCTTAGCATTTATTCATCCCCTTTTTCCTTTTTTTTTTCTGACTTGGTGGTAGGATGGGGTGAATTACCAGCACACTAATTTTCCTTGGAAATTCACTACTTTTTAATCCTAAATCTAGGTATTTGAAGTGAGCTTGAAGCTACCAAATAACCTCAATGGTAGGCCTGTGTCCAAAGCCAGGTCGGTGAAACTCAGTCTTAGGACTTGGATTGAAAATCAATGGAAAAGAAAAGCTCTCTTTCCTTTTTTGCAGCTCAGCTGTGAGAATATATACCTAAAGCTATCTGAAACTCAGTCTTAGGACTTGGATTGAAAATCAATGGAAAAGAAAAGCTCTCTTTCCTTTTCTGCAGCTCAGCTGTGCGAATATATACCTAAAGCTGTTTAGGCTTTCTAGAATAGGAGAGCCTGTCTAAGAACCAAGCTAACAAAAATTAAACAAATGACTGACAAATGGGAAAAGATGGTTTCCTAACAATGTGAGGGTACTTCAGAAAGTTCATGAAAATGTTCATATTATCTTTTAATTCTATTTTTCTATGAACTTTTCTGAAGTACCCTCATATTACTTTAGGACCTTGATTTAGCCCTGCCTAGACTTTTCCATCTTGTTGGATAAAATTTTCTGTTTTTGTTTAAGGAAAGTTGAGTAAATTGTTTTTATTCTTATAACTAAAAAAGGCCTAATTAATACACCAGTGTCAATCTCCTGGAGAGTACCATAAAGTCACTGGAATGAACTGCTTTCTGGCAAATTTACTGAGTAAGTCTTTCAGAAGCAGTTCTAGGAATCAAGATTACAACAATGCATATTTTTATGAAGACTACAGTTTGAGAAGCACTGCTCTAGACAATAAGCTCTATTCGGTGTGGGTAATATCTTATTTATGTTTATACTCCCAGTGTTCTGTATTTGGTCCCACATATAATTAACACTTAATTATTATTGAATAAAGTGTCCTCAAAGTTTCATACATTTGTTGGTCAATGAAATACAAAGAGGTACAGGAACAGGTTGCTTTCCTTTGAGGAGAGCAGAAATTATGTAGTGAGATTATTTATTATATAGAATTAATTAAATAATAATTAAATGAATGATTAATTAATAATTAATAATCCACATTTTCTCACCTGTCCAAGAGATATTAAAACATGTTCTCAAAGTTTAAAAAGGGTTACAGGCTAAAGTAAATTTGGAAAATATGCATACAATTATTTTTCTTTTAAAAAATTCCCAAACATATTAATGCATTAAATATACCAAGAGGCCTTGTGACTCTAGATGTCAAGGCTAGTATGCAAAAATTGAAAATGGACTTTTTAAAAATGAAACACCTATTAAAATCTTGCATAAGAATTCTACATATCACCATTAGAAAACCTGCAGCATAGTATGATAAGGAAAGTATTGGAAGTAGATGAAAGAACTGTGGTGAGGTTGTAAAAAAAAAGGATGTTTAATGTGGCTCCTGAGATATTTTTAAGAATGTGTCAGAAAGAGGAGGCATTTAGGTACATTAGAGAC
>NW_007729224.1:45551-98736 GCF_000696425.1 Galeopterus variegatus | reverse complement strand
TAGTATGATAAGGAAAGTATTGGAAGTAGATGAAAGAACTGTGGTGAGGTTGTAAAAAAAAAGGATGTTTAATGTGGCTCCTGAGATATTTTTAAGAATGTGTCAGAAAGAGGAGGCATTTAGGTACATTAGAGACAGGGCAAATTGTGTGCGCAGCCATGGACTTCTGCCAGCACTATGAGTACAGAGAAAGGCGAAGATTCTTGACACTCTCAATATGGAATATCATTGAAGGTGCTAATTATTAACAATTTCTACTTTTTGTTACCTGTTATTTTACTCAATTCTTACAATTCATGGAAAGGCTGATTATTTATTCCTTTCTTAAACAGTTATTAGGTGCCAACACAATCAACACCAATAATAATAATAATAACAGCAAAAATGAAGGCTTACTATGTGTCAGCTAGATTTCTAATGGCTTCATATATTTCATTCCTTTAACTGTCACAACAACCCTGCAAAGAACTCTTACCACCCTCGTTTAATACCAAAGCATTATTGAGATACTCAGTATCTCACTGATTACTGGTACTGATCTCACTGATACTGAGACAGAGAGATGTTAGATGCCCAAGATCAGGAGTCCAATTGGTGGTGGAGCCAGAGCCAACTCAGGAGGTCTGGCTCCAGCACCTACATCCTTTAATGTTCTGCTCTACCATGTACAGCACTAACCTGGGTATGAGTATATGCTGGTGAATGAACAGACAATCCTCTTCTTTGGTCCATTTACAATCTGTGAAGAATGCACACACACACACACACACACACACACACACACCCCTCAAAATGGGAACCTCCTCTTTCAAATCTTTAAAGTAAATGGAGCAAGTTGAGGTAAGGGAAGAGCCAGGAAAGCTGGTGCTAAGTAGGCAATATAAAGTCAAGCTGTAATTTGCTTTCTGTGGAGAATAACTTGCATTTTTCATGTCAAGATTTATTTTTACAAATTCTGAAATGCTTTACCTTGTTTATGAAAACTTTAATTCTTTGTAGTTAATGTGATTAACTTTTCTGAAAATTCTATATTACAAAGATAAGAAAGAAGTTAGGTAACTGATTATATGAAGTCTTGAGAAGAGGAAGGACCCCAGCAAAGCTTTTCAGATACAAAAATGGGATAACAGAGTAGGAAGAAGAAGCAAAGAGTCAAGACTGCTTTGGCTATTCACGGTCTTCTGTGGTTCTATATGAATTTTAGGATTTTTTTTTTTCTATTTCTGTAAAGAACGCCATTGGGATTTTGATAGGGATTGCAATGAATCTACAGATCACTTCAAGTAGTGTGGACATTTTAACAATATTAATTCTTCCAGCCCATGTACATGAGATGACTTTCCATTTATCTGTGTCTTCTTTAATTTTCTTTATCTATGTTTTATAATTTTTAATGTAAAAGTTTTTCTCATCCTTGATTGTTTATTTCGGAGTATTTTGTTGTTGTTGCTGCTATTGTAACTGGGATTGTTTTCTTAATTTTCTTTTCACCTAGTCTGTTGTTTAAATAGAAATGCCAGTAATTTTTTTATGTTTATTTTGTATCCTTCACCTTTACTGAATTTATTTATTAGTTCTGAAAGTTTTTTGTTGAGTTGTTAGGGTTTTCTAGATATATAATCATGTCATCTGCAAACAGAGGTAATTTTACTTCTTCCTTTCCAATTATCATGACTTTTATTTATTTTTCTTCTCTAATTGCTCTGGCTTGGACTTTTAGAACTACGTTGAATAGAAGTGGCAAAGTAGGCATTCTTGCTTTCTACCATATCTTAGAGAAAAAGCTTAAAGCTGGTGGAATTACATAGTTCCTGATTTAAAAATATATCACAAAGCTACAGTAATCAAAGCATTATGGTACTGGCATAAAATGAACATACAGACCAATGGAACAGAAGAAAGTCCAGAAATAAATCCTCATATCTGTAGTCAACTGATCTTCAGCAAGGGTGCCAAGGAGACATGTAGAAGAATAAAATTGGACCTATATTAAATACCATATACAAAAATTAGCTCAAAGTGGACTGAAGAGTAAAACATAAGACTTGAAAGCATAAAACTACTAGAAGAAAACATAGGTAAAAAGTTTCTTGACCTGGGTCTTGGCAATGATTTCTTGAATATGACTTCAAAAGCATAGGACACACACACACTTTCTCTCTCAAGAAATAGTCAACTGATACCACATAAAACAAAAAATCTTCTGCACAGCAAAGGAAATGATCAACAGAGTAGAAAGACAATGTGGAATGGGAGAAAGTATTTGCAAAACATATTCCAGATAAGGGTTTAATATTCAAAATATATAAGGAACTCATACATCTCAATAGCAAAATAATCCCCCAAATAACCTGAATTTAAAAATGGGCAAAGGACCTGAATAAAGATTTCTTCAAACAAGATTCAAAAATATCTAACAGCTGTAAGAAAAATGTTCAACATCACTAATGATCAGGGAATGCAAATTAAAACCACCATGAGTTATTACCTCACACCGTTAGAATGACTACTATCAAAAAGTCAAAAGATAACAGGTGTTGGCAAGGGTTCCAGAGAAAAGAGAACCATTGTACACTATTGTTGGGAAAGTAAATTGGTACAACCATTATAGAAAACAGTATGGAGATTCTTCAAAAGATTAAAAATAGGACTACCTATGATCCAGCCATCCCACTTTTAGATATATATTCAAAGGAAATGAAATCAGTACAGAGATATCTGCACTCCCATGTTTATTGCAGCATATTCACAGAAGCGAAGCTATTGAAACAATCTAAATATCTGTCAATGGATGAACAAATTAAGAAAATTTGGGATATATATCTTTATATCCAAAATTATATATATACATTATATATATAATTATATATATATATATATGTATCTCACAATGCTTATTTGTTGTGTGTATGTGTATATAGTATATAATAATTATATATATAATGTGTATATAATATATAATAATTATATATATAATGTGTATATAATATATAATAATTATATATATAATGTGTATATAATATATATATATATATATACTATGTGTATATAATATATAATAATTATATATATAATGTGTATATAATATATATATATATATACATATATATATATATATATAATGGAATATGATTTAACCTTAGAAAAAGAGAGCCTGACATTTGCAACATGTACAAAACTGGAGGACATTATGCTAAGTAAAATTAGGTAGACACAGAAAGAAACACACTACATGATCTCATTTAAATGTAGAATCTAAAATAGTCAGACTCATAAATGAGAGACTAAATGGTGGTTGCCAGTGACTAAGGAAAGGAGAAATGGGGAGATGTTAGTCAAAGACTACAAAGTTTGAGTTATGTAAAATGAATGAGTTCTGGAGATTTAATGTACAGCAATGTGACTATAGTTAACAACAATCTATTGTGTACTTAAAATTTGCTAAGAGGGTATATCTTAAGAGCTTTCACTACACACACATGTACATACACACAATAAAATGGTAACTATGTGAGGTAATATATATGGTAATTAGCTTGATTGTGGTGATTATTTTACAATGTACTTGTATATCAATACATCAAGTTATGCAATTTTTATTTGTCAACTATACTGCAATGAGTGCTTATGTTTTTCTTGTAAGTGCCTCTTCATTGCTTGGCCTCTTTCTTCCAGGGCAGGTAAAGGGAGTGGAGGAGAGAAACCCAAATGACTAGAGGTAAGTAATCACTAAACTGACCTCCAAACACCTACCACCCTTGCTAATTGCCTTAATTTTACCTACTTCCTCCCTTCATCCCTCTTCCTTCAGCTTCTGAAATGATCTTTCTCCTCCCATCCTCAACAAAACCCCTATTCTTTCAGAATGATTAGCATTCATTACTCTGAAAACAAAATTTTTTTAGCTGCTGGGTTTAGTACTTCTGGAGACAGCACAGTCTACATAGGCTTGGTCATTTGCTATTTCCCTTATTAGAGAGAACCATTGACTCAGCTAGCCTAATTAGTCCAAGAATCCATTCCCAATAATCATCTATTATGTTTGTTTCCCAGGGATTAAAAATCACAGTAATGATTATACTTAATCTCTTTTCCTTCCAAGTACTATTATGATAACACAAACTATTGTCAGGGTGGTTTAGTTATTGCAGCATTATTATTGTGATACACAACCTTACCATGAGAATTACTGTCTGAAGCTCCAGATTTGAGTCATGACCATGTTAATATAAGTTTGTTATTGAAGAATCAGTACTTATCCCTGTCCATGTATGTTCCATCTTTATAATCCAATATGAAGTATAGTCAGTAAAATAAAAATCAAAGATAACAATGACACTGTTTCATACATATATACAGGAATACATGCATTCACTAAGAGTAAATTTCTCCAGCAGAACTACTTATTTAATAGTCTAATGCCTTTAAGTACCTATTAAATGAAGGTCATGTCCTAGGCCTGAGAATGCAGTTTTTTAAAAGGTCATTTTCCCCCCACAAATTGAGGCTGTCAGACCAATCCTAAATTTGTTATCACATTCTCTGTGCCGAGAGCACATTCTTAATACATAAAAAAAGAAATAAATTTTAAAGAAGTCCAAAGGAAAACTGAATATGTTAGTTATTTAAAAAGAGACTTATAGTCCTACTTCAAAAGAATAATCAATAGTTAGAAACGAAATTTTCCCAATAAAAGTTTCCCCTTTCTTTCCCAAGAGCACTGGAAAATACCTTCTGACTAGACTTATAGTCCTACTTCAAAAGAATAATCAATAGTTAGAAACGAAATTTTCCCAATAAAATATTCCCCTTTCTTTCCCAAGAGCACTGGAAAATACCTTCTGACGTAAAACTAAATAATTTCACCATGAATTAGAAGGAATCAAGAGGAAGCAGAGTACCCAAATAAGGCACAGCTTATATTGACTTTCTTTTTTTTTAATAATGCAATGGATAATCTAAGATTAAAATTGGTTTGATATTATCAGAGTATTTAAACCTGATGATTGCTTTAATCTTCCCAGAACAGTTTACTTTCTTCAAATGTCAGTCATTGTGGGGAAAATGGAATAATTTAGTCAGGCTCCCTCAACTCATGTCTGGTTGGGGGTGGTGCCACACATTTCCTGTAAACAAGTTGTGTGTAAGTCGAGCTAGTGCATATGTGCACTCATGTATCTTTTTAGTTTATTGCTATTGTGTGTTCTGCAGTTTGTGAAGCAGAGCTGGCCAGCAGAGCTCGCTTCTAAAAATAGAGCATGTTTACTTTGCTGGCATCTGCTCAGTTTTTCTTTGGACTTTGCTGGTAGCAGTGGAGTTTCAGAGTTTCTCTTTGTACTGCCTAGCTCTTAGACATGTGTGTGTGCTAAATAAAGACTTCTCCTACTTCAACTATGGCTCCAAGGACCTTTTTCCTGTTACCTAGCCTATAAACCTGCCTGTCAAGGGTTTGTGAATGGGCTCGAAGGGTCTATGAGCTCCAGACCCAGCCCTAGCTCTACAGTCATTCTCCAGATTTTACAATACAAAAGTAAACTTTCTTCAAAAGAATTTTTTAGGGTTTTAATAAATACACACACACAAAATATGAGTAAGAGCCAGTCCAACATTTAAGTTCCTGAAAAATACATAAATTCAAATGATATATATTGGTTAATCTCCAGAACGATGTCAATAGGGTATGTAAACTAAGTGAGTTTGACACAACATACTAAAGGCAATTTTTCATATTATATAATTTAAGGTGTACTTATAGAATTAATACCTAATACACAAAGGAAAAAAAAAACTATGAAAACATGGATGTTTAGCTACTTTTCAGCATATGCCATTTTACAAAAAAAATAAAAAAGGATGAATATTCAAGCAAACACACTAAGTACATTGAGTAATTTAGGTCAAAATAAATGAAGTATGTGAATAATTTATATTTTCCTGTGAAGTACTCTGTATTATGGGTGTACTGAAAGATCAGCCAGATTCTGAATTCTAGAAAATCTCTCCAATTTTGAACAATGAAAAAATAGACATTAATATCTGCTACATTATGGCTTACCTGCTTCTCTTGGCCTACAAGTTTATGCTGTGTTAGGCCCTTTCTACTAAGAGAGAAAATGAAATAGATCTCTCAAAGGATTTGAACTTTTCCTAGCTTACTTTGGTTTAGTTTTTGTGTATTGCTCCTATGAACAAACATGGGGAAAATGCATTTCAGAACAGGAAAAAAACTTAGAAGTAATCCAGATCAACATTCTTATTTTATAGATAAATAAATTAAGCATCTGACAACCCTCCAACAGAACTTAAGAGAAACATTATAATTTTACTTCCTCTTGCCATAATTAAGGGAGTTTGCAACCCACGGGGTCTAGCCATTTGGCATCATAAGATGTGACCACATGGTATCATTTTGAATAACTCTAGAACTTCTGGTTCCTCATAACTTAAGAGAAACATTATAATTTTACTTCCTCTTGCCATAATTAAGGGAGTTTGCAACCCATGGGGTCTAGCCATTTGGCATCATAAGATGTGACCACATGGTATCATTTTGAATAACTCTAGAACTTCTGGTTCCTCACAGAGTAATTTTCTGGCTCAATTTACCATCTTATTTAGTGACCAAAGAGATTTTCTACCAAAGAGATTTTCTATATCCCACTGCACTGATTTTAATCTGAACAAAACTGAAATAACAAAAACTAATGTCAGGTAACAGACATATTGGATAACTACTACTCCAGACAGCCTCAGTGATGTGTCTGGAAGATATCTGGTTTCTTACCAAAACACAGCCCAGACTCTAATTGTAGTTATTTTCTTTTGAGAAATGGATGGTAAGTGACAAGATGATACTAAACCCTCATAACACAAAGTCATGAAGTTTATCGATCCACCTCAAAACTGCTGGAGTTTCCATATATCAGTGCTTTCAAGTAGTATTGCACTCTCTGTATATCATGAACATTAAGGTTTTATTAAAAATTCAATGAAATATTTATATCTCAGTTATAAATCCCTGATGGGTAGATGAACGCAATCAAGACATAGTGATTTTCCAATGTGAGTTTTTTACATAGAACATTTTGTCACAGCAATGGATGTCTTTCAGTTTTTAAAAAGACAACACTCTTTAAATGTCCTACTTCTTAAATGAGAATGACTTATTTGACTACTGTTTCAACTCTTCTCCTTCCCTACCCCAGCTCCAGGCCTCTCCCTAACCGAAAAATAAAATTGATTTACAGGAGAATTCTCATAGGGCCTATTTCAAATTTCCCTGGGCAATTCAGAAATAATTTTAAATTTCTCTAGGTAATTCAGAAATAATTTTATTATAATGCATAATAAATCTTCATGTAGATTTTAAAGTAACAACCTTTTCTGTTAAAATTCCCAAGATAACATTTCTTACAGTAATTCCATTGTGTAAGTACAAAGGAAATTGTCAGTAATTCCAAATGATGTCGATATTTGCAGATAAGGGATATCTCTCTCTCCTGAGCTCCTTTAGCAGGACTGCCATCTTGCTCATCTCCAGGGGACAGACTTCACAGAGAACAGAAAGTGAATCATGCTCTGGGAATAAGGACACTGAGATCCCAACCGGGGATTCTCCTCCTGAAAGAGTCACAACTGGATGATCCAGTTATAGGTTTAAAACTGTTTAAATGACTATATATCTTCCTAGGAAGTCTCTTAAGAATTTGAGAGTTTTTATGAGCTGCCTTAAGTACCAGTAAAATATGGAATAAAACCTATTTCAAAACATTTTTTTTCTTTACAATAAACATCAGTATTTACTCTGAGAATGTTTTCACTAGGTAACCTTGAAGTACTTTTAACAATATTTAGTGGTACAGATAGTGAGACAAAGCAACAAAATCTAAAAGAAGAGCAGTAAATTCAAAATCCTTTTCTAAGTTACTGGATCTTGAGTTTCTTCATAAAACACAAGTTTATAACATCATCACTGAAGCCTGGTTTTAAAAGGAAAAGAGGATTAGAGTGACCAAACATGATCTCTAACTTATTTCAGTCCTCCTTCTGAGTACCTCTAGTGATAATCTTTTTTTCCTTCTAATTTAAAAATGAATAACAAAAATTATACCTTAAATATATTTTGTGAAATAATATACAGTGATATTTAGAAAATTTAAAAATCCACAAATTATTCACACGTACACAAAAAATTTAAAATAGTGTCCCTAGTATTTATCGTGCATTAGTAGAAAAGGTAATGTCAAGATTTAATTCCCCAAATGTTCTCTTCTATAATATAGTTCAGTTTTTCCAGTGCATTTCAGTAAGCATTTCTTAGTAATTTTAGAAAACACTCACCATAATCCCCATATTATCAATTTCCTTTTACATTTTTATAGGATACATACTGAGCAACTCTTAGAAGTTCGGTTACAGAGATAGCAATTACTTGATGTACAAAACCGCTTTAAGGAACACAAATTTTAATTAATGCTATTCCAAGATTCTCACAAAGAACATCTCTCATCCATTGTTTTCTTTAATTCTGTACTTGAATTTTCTTTATTTGTTTAAATGTAGGGAAGTAGAGAATGAGGAGGGAGATAATCTCATATAACCATTCAACAGTAGAGATAGAATAAGCACATTTGAAGAAGGGAGGTACTCAACATCTTTGGAAAGAAAATTCAAATCAGGTGATTTTTATGCCACAATTGAAAAAATTTTATACCACAATGAAAACAATTAGGAGAAAAAAGTGAGAACAAGGGGAAAGTGTAAAAGAAATGTTTTCTGGTGACAGCAAAATTCACCTTCTGTTAATAGTTTTACCATCTTTTATTCTTTTCATAGAATTGAATTCTATAAAAGTAAGGCCAAATATTGTGCATTGGCACTGTCCCTGCAGAACTGTCCCTCATTGCCCTACTATTACAATAGTGTCATTGCAAAACAACAAAGTCTGACACTGGCCGTTTCTTCTGGAGAGCCAAATAATCATCCTCTGCAACTGCTGTTGATGTAGCTGGCCTTTGTGTTCTTCTCCCATTTCCCTTCCGACCTGCAATATAAATTAAACTGATTTCATCTCAAGTCTCACCTTTCTAAGCTGACTCCTCACGGTTTAATTCTAGACACAACAAAGTAGTAGTTGAGACTCTGAAATAAAACTTGAAAGTGGTGAGTGAAATGTATAGAAATTCCAGATTTTGCATTTCTCTTCACTTTTTCTTTTTGTCTCAAAAAGGAGGGAATTCTCAAACTGCCTTCATCCGGTGTTGGCATTGAACCAGTCTAAGAATTCCTCTGAAAACATGAAATCACAACTCCTAGTATAACTCAAACCAGCATTTCTTAAATCTGATTCTCTTTGACACATTTATTATTTTATGGCTGCATTGGTAGGTATCTTCATTACTCTCCTAATTATCTCAAGTCTAGCAGAACTTTTTAATCTGAAGAAAAGTGTGGTTGCTGCCTCATGAATGATTCTGTGGGGGTCAGTATGGGGAAAAGTGTATTTGCTGGAAGTGTGCTTGATTGTCATTTGTTTAGCTTAAAGGATGATGAAGCTTTGGAATATAAAAGCAATTCCTGCACTCATTTCTCAGCATTCGCTGCTGCCAGAAAATTGGTGGGAAACTTGGCTGTTAGGACAGCCAGTATTTTCCTGGACAATTTCCAAAATTTAGACAAGTTGTTATTAGAAATAAAGTCTGTCTGCTTTACACAGACATAAAAATTCTGATTATACATTTAGGACAAGAATTCCCAAGAATTCTGTGACATATCTGAATATTTTGGCTAGTTCTTTAAATTAGCTATCTTAGATAGATGTTAAGTAAAATAACTTTAGTTTTTCTGAAAGTTTCCTTTATCTAATATACATCCTTAAATATATGCATGTTTAAACCTGAATGAGGAATAAAGATAGTTTTTGACAGTTGGTAGTATTATCTAGATAGATGAAATTAACTGCCCATAAATTATAACTTTTTTTCTCTGTTCTATGTACCTTCAGTAAGTATTTTCAGTGTTAATGTAAAAACTCCAAAAGCACAGTTCTGGACATTGCAAAGATCAGAAAGCCATAGAAAGTGCAATGTCTGGTTTCAAGTCTCTTGCATTCTGATAAAGAATAACATGGTATAAATCAAAAAGTGATGTAGGATGCAATCAATGCCATCTGCTCAGTAAAATCAAATACTATTATTTAAAAGCAGACACAATGATTTTCAGTTAGGAGAGCTAGAGTGATCAAGATATATTTTGTGACTGAGCCTTAAAGAATATAAAGACCTCCAACAATATGTCACTCAAAGGATGTGGCTAGACCTTGTGTCAGGATTTCTAGAGTCATAACTTATATCACCTTCGGAAGACAATTTTAAAATTTAAATAAAATTGCAAATAGGATTTTTTCCCCTAAAAATAGTATAAAGACTTAATATGTATAAATCTCAATAGGTACCAATCTAGGTGGAGAAAGGAGCATAAAAAAAATTTAAACAAAAAGAGAGAGAGAGAGAGAGAGAGAGAGAAAGACAATGCCCATAAAATAGTGAGTAATCCAGTTTAAGCTCCAAAGCCTGACATATGACACTGTTCAGATTAGCTATTGCTGTGGACTCTGTACCAAATCAACAGCAAACTCAGTAGCTTAAAAGACCAACCATTTTATTGTCTGTGGTAGTTTCTCTGCGTCAGAAATTGGGGAAGCACTGGGCTGGATGGTATAGGCTCAGGGTCTCTCCTGTAGTCAGACAGTAACTGGAGCTGAAAAAGTGGGCGCTGGAGCAGATGAGAGCTGGCCAGTCATCTGCCTCTCTTCATGTAGTGGCAGGTCCTCTCTATATAGTCACTCTGTATGGGCTAGTTTGGGCACCCTCACAGCAGGGTGGTCACTGGGTAGTCAAATGGCTTACAATGTGACAGAGGACTCCAAGAGCATTGTTCTAGGTTACTGTGTGAACGCTGAACGTTCAATCCCCTTTTATGACAGTCTGAGAAGTCCTGCAGAAATCTTGCAGTGTTACTTATGCCACATTTCATTGTTTACAAGCAGTGGCAAATCTTCCTAGATTCAGAGGAAAAGGAATTAGATTCTCTTTCTTGGTTGGGGAGTGGCAAAGTTCTACAAGAGCATGTGAGACAGGAAATAGTGTTGTCTTTAGAAAATATAATCTGCCACAGACATAATTCATTACCTGGTCCCTGCTAACCTTTCCCAGGTTTAATTCCTTCCATTTCTTCACATACAACCATGTATCTCCTATCACAGAGAATTATTTAAGACTGTAAAATATTGTGATGCTCCTGCCTTTCTCCCTGCCATCGAGACTATTGTTACTCTGCGTGAATTGCCCTTTTCTTTTATGTCTACCCAGCAAAATCCTACCCAGCTTCAGCAAATGGCTGTCCTAGATACAGCCTTTGCCAACTCTTCCAGAAAGTCAGGGTGCTCCCCTACAGTCCACAGGGTTGTTTGTTTTGTTTCGTTATTTCACTTTCTGAAATTATTGGGATAAAATATAGATAGCATGAATTTTACCATGTTAACCATTTTCAATCGTGCAGTTCAGGGGCATTAAGAACATTCACACCTGTCCATCTACAGAGCTTTTTCGTCTTCCCAAATAGAAAAACTGTAATGTATATACACTATGGAATACTACTCTGCCATAACAAAGAATGAAATACTCCCATTTGCAACATCATGGATGAACTTGGAGAAAATTATGTTGAGTGAAACAAGCAAAGCACAGAGGGATAAATACCTCATGTGCTCACTCATATGTGCGAGCTGAGAGAGAAAGGAAGGAAGGAAAGAAAGACCACAGTAGTGTGTTGTACTTGCAGGGGGAGGGAACGTTCATAGGGCTACAAAGTGGAGTGGGGAGGAGGGGGGGCAAGGGGAGGGAGGTTGGGGGATAATTGGGTGGGGACGAGGGGTACAAAAGTAATTTCTGGTAATGGGTAAAACACCAGTAGGAATCTGGCCCTCACATCATGGGCAGGAGGGGTGACAATTAGCTTTGTATCTCATGCATATTCTTAATAAATAAACAAATAGATTGATTAATTTAAAAAGGAAAGAAATGCACAATCCGCCTTTCAGAAATCAAAACAAACAAACAAACAAACAAAACAAAAAAAAACACCTTTTCATTACCTGTCCCTCCAGTCCCTGGTACATGCTATTTTGCTTTCTGTTGAACTTGACTATTTTAGGTACTTCACATAAGTGGAATCATTCAAATTTACCGTTTTGTGTCTGACTTATTTCACTTAGCATAATGTTTTCATGGTATATCCATGTTGTAGCATGTGTTAGAATTTTATTCTTTTAAGGCTGAATAATATTTCATTGAATGTATATACCACATTTTGCTTATGCATTCACCACTGATGGACATTTAGATTGTTTCCACATTTTGGCTATTGCCCTAGTTCATTTTCTGCTTCTATAAGAGAATACCACACGGTGGGTAATTTATAATGAACAGAAATTTGTTGGCTCACAGTTCTGGAGGCTGGGAATTTCAATATCTGGTGAGATTCTTCTTGCTGTATCAGCATATGCAGACAGTGGAAGGGCAAAGAAAGAGAAGACAGGAGGGGACTGAGTTTATTATAATAAAACTCTAACTTTGTTTTAAAGTATATATACATATATATACACACTCATACATGTATATACATAAACATATATGACACACATGAATACTTTAAATATATGTAGATATATTTACATATAGATATATATGTAGATATATTTACATTTTCTACATTTACTTGAACATATTTTACCTGTATAATTAAAAAATTAAAGTTCTGTGTCTTATAATACCATGCCATTTAACCAATTCTCAGACTTGAGAGCAATGTTTATCATTATTTTGCTTGCCAATAGGAAAAGGAATGACAATGTACTTATATCAAAAAAACTGTCTATCCTGCAAATGAGATATTTGTGGAAGAGTATCTTTTCAATGAAAGTCTGAAAATGGATACTGCAGGGCTAAAATTACTGATATAACTCTTTCTTTTAACCACTTGAAGAAATTTAAATCATTAAAAAAGAATATCATCTTATGAGAAAAAAATAATTTGCAGTATGAAAAATGAAATAATTTAAAATTAAAAATCAACCCCCATTATCTGATTTCAAGCAGACTGTCAGCTTAGAGTGAGTCTGAATTACTGTAAAATATACATTTTTACAATGGAAATTAACAATGTTCCTTATTATTATAAGAAAATTTTCTGCTGAGCTCAAGTCTTCAAAATATTCTGTTTATGGGAGTTTCATTTAAAGTAATCATGAACTTAAAGAATTATAATTCTTATTTTCTTATAACAGTAAAGAAATGAACAAAGCAACCTAGCATAAGTTGTCGAGTGGAGCAATGTAACAAAAGTGAGTATGAAATAACCGAACATTTTACAACATGACGAAACTGACATGGGCCAAAGAAGCCTTTCAATGAAACTGAAAATAGACATTGCAGGGCTAAAATTGCATGTATAACTCTTTTTTGAACCACCTAGTAAGCTGTAGGTGGTAACTATAGGTAGTAACAGAGCAAATACAAATAAAATGGCATATGCTTTTCTTGGACCACAGGTCACTAATTCAATTATGTAAGAAGAATACAGCACTTCTATTTGTCATTGTTTGTGGGCTATTATACATGGATTGAGTTTTGCAACTGAAAACAATTATATGCCCAAGCATTCTAGGTAAAATATATATGTACTCATAAAAATAAATATAAAATTATATTTAAAAAGTTTTCTAGTTAATGATGTGCATAATGAAAAATAAAATATTACTTTAATTTTTATAAATACCATTGAAAAGTTAGTATGAAAATAGCAATAGTAAAATTAAGAGCCAATAGATGGATCTGCATTTGTTATTTAAAAGAAGTAATAAAATTATGGAACTATGATCCTTGCCTATTATTGGTTTCCCATAATGCTACAGTAAGTTCTTTATTCTGTTCATTTATTAACATAAAGATTTTTTAAATCACATTTTAAATAAGAGACACTTTTTAAAATAAAATGAAAACTTATATGATAATTATATTCTCTAGAATTTCACTCTGTCTACCTTGTACTCAAAGAACAGGTATAAAATTTTAAGGTTTATCAAAGACCATAAAATAGGCCCATACATTTTGATATACAAGTTATAACGCTATTTAGTGTTTATTTTCATAATTTTTATAAACTTTTTAAACATTCTCCAAATAACTATTTTGGTATAATTTCACATATATATCTTGGATCATTAGACTTTATGCCAAAATTTAAATCAATCTGTAGGAAAAGTCACATATTGATTTTTAAAAGACAATATACACCAGCAATTCAATACGCTGTACTGACAATGGCAATGGAAATCAATACCAGCCAAGGTACAAGGTTCATGAAGAATTTAAAAAGAATGACACTGCTAAGCTAGTCATCATCTAAGTTTTACAATCTTTAAGAGAAAAGAGAGTGGCGGAAAAAGCCAGGAATGTTGATGAACCAGCTTCATCGCATTTCACAGCATCACCACCAACAGTACTCAAATATGTCAACGTCTGTGTGAAAAATGAAAACCAGTGACAATGAAAGCATTCAGCTTGAAAGATATATTACCTCTTTCTCATGTTACACTTCAGAAACAATACAAAACACGATTACCAGTCCCAGCGGACGGAAGGACTCTTTACAGTGATATTACCATTTCAAAATATCTTTGTATAAAGGCAGAGCCAAATAAAGATTCTGAAACATCAGGACTTCTGAGTCAGAAGCTGGAATTTCTACACAAGAGATATATTCCTGGATAAAAGAAGGATGGCAGATGGGAGTAGAAAGTAGTCAGTTGTACATCACTGGTTCGTGCTTAGATAGGATACAGTAAAAGGAATAAAAATTGTGACTATAAAGGCTGTAGATGTATTATTACCATGAGTAGTGTGGGTTTTATAGAGCATAAAATTTAAATCGAATGCTTGTATGCCACTGTCAGAGGAGCCACTGTCCCCAAAGGAAGTCCCATTCAGAGACCGAAGAGCTAAATGTCTACAAATCAGTTGAAAATTAACATGCAAACTACTTTATTATGAGAATTCATTGTGCTGGCCGTTTTCTAAGATCTCTAGGAGGCTAAATGGGCTAAATGGGAAAGGATAATACATTTCAAGTGTTGTTTTCCTTTACTTTTTTTCTAGGCAATAAGTAGTATAAACTCACTCCTCTAAAGGTGAGGAATTTTGTATGAACTAAGGAAAAAAGTTCCTCTTTTTATGAATAGTCTTAGTCTGTTTGGGCTGCCTATAACAAAATACTGCAGACTGCATGTCTTAAACAACACAAATTTATTTTCTTTGCCGTACTAAAGGTTGGGAAGTCTCAGATCAAGATCTAGGATGGTTGGTTTCTGCTGAGGGCTCTCTTCCTGGTTTTCAGATGGCTGTCTTCTCCCTGTGTCCTCATTTGGGGGTTAGGGCTTCTACATATGCTATTGACTGAATTGTGCCCCCTCACCCCCCATAAAATTTATGTATTGAAGCCCTAACTCACAGTGTGACTATTTGGAGATGGGGTCTTTAGAAGGTAATTAAGGTTAAATGAGGTCATATAAGGGTGGGGTTCTGATATGATGATAGGATTGGTGTTCTTATAAGAAGAGACACCAGAGATCTCTTATGAATTTTGAGGTGGGTCACAATTCAGTATAAAGCATGATCTATGACAAAAAGTTACATGATATAACCTAATACAGCTAAAATAAGAAGGGAGAGATCATCACTTTGAAATTATTCAAACTAATTGTAGGGTTTTAAGCACAATTCTATTGTAATTGGTTTCAGTTGAATGATCCACTCCCCACCCCAACCCTGTCCCCACTTACAAGACATAAAAAATTTCCAGGGTAGCTTTTCCCAGTTTGAATAGTCACCACATGAGAATCATTCATGTGCACATGGATGCAAATGCATGTGCTTTAAGTCATATTAAATTGTTATTGTCATTTTGTAACAACTATTAGTGCTTAAGAAATACAATCTTTTTATGCACTGTCATGCACTAAGCAATTTTATTTAGAATATTTGCTGAAGAAAGTAAACCTGTGATTCTTTACAGAGCTAACACCAGACTTAGCTTTGCTGAGTATTGTCTGCTACCCTTCAGCCAAGATGCCCAAATGATGACCACAAGCACAAAATATGTCCTCTTTTACTCATCCTAATATGAATACAAGAGGTTATGTCTGTAGAAACTGAGTAATAAGCTTTAAATAAGTAACTGAATAAAGAAACATTAAATTATTTTCTAGTGTTAACACAACAGAGTGTATAACTAGGGTCACACAAAATATTTTTCCTACATTCAAAGCTCAGCTAAGTGAGAAAGCCACCTTTTAAAAATTATTATTTTAATAAAATAGGTGATATATATCTATATATCTACATCTGTGTAAATACCTCCTATGTACCTGATTTTTCTAACAATTTCAACAGTAAAAGATAACATGCATATAGCTAACTTCATTATTTGATGAGAAAATATTTCTAACTTACCCAGTTGGCATAGGTTGTGAGGAAGTACAGATAATATGATATGAATCTTTTTTTTTTTTTCCTTTCACTTCAACCTTAGGCAGGTTTTGACATAAGGGCACTCTCAAACCTTTAGGCTGTTTTGATGAACCTTTTTCTGAAGTGCTGGTGCCAAGTGGATGCCCGGAGAGTAATGGTTGGTGTTAATACATTCTTTCACAAGAAATGTGCTTTTTGACAGAAAACATAGCAGGCCTTCAATAGGAGGAATTATTTACTTGCTGGTGTTTCATTAATTTTCTCACATGATTTTGTATATAGTCTGCAAACTTAGCCATTAGACTTCTACCATTTAGGGGTGACTTTTGTGTCTAAACCCCAGCTTTACCCCATTTTAAAAACTATTTGGTGATACCTACTAAAGCTGAATATGTGCCTACCCTATGACCCAGAAAAAGACAAGTACTAGGATGGGCATAGCAACATGATGCTCAATAGCCCGAACTGGTAACTTCCAAAATCTTCTTCATTTTTGCCTGTCAACAGTAGAATGGACAATTACACTGTGGCATATTCACGGAATGGCATATGGGAATGAATGAACTACAAATAAACCAAAAAAATGTGGTGAATCTCACAGGCATGATATCGAACAGAAAAAAGAAACCTGAACCAAGACTTCAGACTGTATATTTCTATTCACTTAATGTTCAAAAATTAACAAAACGATCAGTAGTATTAGAAGCAGGATAGTGGTTACCACTGGGATGAAAATAGTTGACATGAAGGGGAAGGATGGAAGCTTCTGGGTGCTAATAAAGCTTTTGGATCTTGAGCTAGTTAAACAGTTGCCTTCAGCTGGTGAAACACCAATGAGCTGTAGACTTATGGTTTGTGTTCTTTTCTATATGTTTGATATTGTTCAATAAAAGTAGATACAAGACAATTTAAATATACAATACCCTGAATGAGGATTCTGTGTAGGGGTGGTTAAGGTTGCTTAAAATATTACAAGCTCAATTTAAGCTGTGTAAACAGTAAAGTTTTTAAGCATCTGGTTTATGTTTCTTACAGATGCAATTTTTTTAAATCTGAAATTTTTTACCACCAGTCATTGGTGCATCTTTTATAGATTTAACTTTATATAACTAAATCATGACTTCTCATTGATGGTTGTATCAGTTCTTTTATCTCTCCAAGAATAAATACTGTATTAATGTTCTCTACAAAATGACTGATTTTTCTCCTGTAAAATATATTTGCTATGGATGAAATGTTTCTGTCCCCTCAAATTTATATGTTGAAGCCTAATTCACAATGTGATAGTACTTGGACAAGGGGGCCTTTGGGAGTTAATTAGGTCATGTGAGTGGAGCCCTCATAAATGAAATTAGTGCCTTTAAAGAGGAGACACAAGAGAGCTGCTTCTTCTCCCTCTCTCCCTCCCTCCCCCGCCCTCCCATGTGAGAATACAACAAGAAGGTGTCCATCTGCAAACCAGAAAGAAGAACCTCACCAGGAATCCAATCGGCCAGCACCTTGAACTCTGATCTTGGACTTTGGACTTCCCAGCTTCCAGAAGTGTGAGAAATAAATTTTCATTCTTTGTTTTTTAAGCAAGGCCATCCAGTCTATGGCCTTTTTGTTACAGCAGCCCAAACTGATTAAGTATCTAAGACGGTATTCTTAAAAAATGAAATGTATAGCATATGGCTCAAATTCAAAAATACTAAGCAAACACCAAAATCAGTGGTTACTACTGCTTACCCATTTGTACAATCTAGAAAACAGATGCCCTTCATCCAGCAATTCTATCCACATTCTATCAAATGCAATTTCTAAACCTCAGCACAATTCATAAATATGCTAAAAATGAAGGTGACATTAAAAATTCTCAAATTAAATCAGGGCATTACAAACAGAAGGAGACAGTGTGATTTGTCAAATAATCCAGGGACAATTTTTTTTTGTCTAATATAAGACCACATTAAACAATCTCAAAGGAGTCCATCTGGCTTCTCTGAGCCTCAATGAATAAGGAAAAAGGTGATGAAAATGGATGCAAGTTCTAAAACATACTACTTAGAAAACTTTATTTAATTCTTCTATCATGGTGCAGTAAAAATCTCATGACAGTGCTAAATAGAGATTGAAGGAGCTGTTCAATATGCATGAAAGAAATGTTCTGGATACATTCTGCACTATTTTTCTACGTTTCATGCACAATAGAGACTGACCAGTTTTATGAGTTTTGGTCAGCCCTCGTCAGTATTGTTTTTCCTTTCTTCTTTACCTCTGTATTCCTACCACCCAGCATAGTGCATATTGCATATAGTAGACAATGCAAACATCTTTTGACTATATGCATGCGTAACTTGAAGAATGGATGGAGCAGAAGGGATTTGAGAGCAGGTCATTTGCTCTGAGCCTAATGAGCAGAACTGTGAATGGTCTGTAAGAGGTAGAGACATGTGGGTGTGCATTAACAGATACTTAATGAGGAGTTTAATTACCATGCTGAGTCTGGCCTATATTACAATCCATTATTGTAAGGCTATAAATTATTTATATGGCTTAAACATATGTACCTGCTTTCATCCTCTCTTTTCTAAATACTTTGTATTAACTAGCATGTTGACAAAAAATGCAATTATGTGTATTTCCTCAAGATAAGGAAGAAAATATATCTAGAATGGAAAAATCGATTTGTTAAATCTATATTTTTCATGTTATAAAGTATTTTCACTTTGAGAATTACCAGGATTAATTGCCCTCATTTGTTCTCCATGTGGCAGTATTCAGACCTTCCGATAGATGTATTCCCCCAGCCCCAATGAGTGCACAATAATTTCTTAAAGCTCCTTTTGGAAACATTCCCAGATGTAAGTAAATATGCTGAAAATAATAGAACTCAGAAAATAGTGATTTTCAAAGGGAAATTTCATAAAGGCAATTTTTAGATGAAAACTAATTTCTGTTGAATTAGAGAGGAATGTGTTACCAGGGGCCTGTGAAATACCAGCACAATGGTGAGTAGTGAATGAGTACACAGCTCATCAAGACTGCAGCAGGAACTTCAAACATTACTTTGAAGACAGAAGTGGGTATAATTCCCCACTGTTCTTAAAATAAACACACTTGGGTCCATTGTACGGGCCCAAGCAGCACTGCCCTTAGTAAAAACATAGGTGAACTGGGATCCATCAACTTATAGCCACAATTGAAAGAAAACCAATTTTGTTAATGGGCATAGGTTCCCAGAAAGATTACATGATATTATAATTAACTACTTAAGAAAGACAGGCAGATGTTAGTAAGTGTGGTAGGTTCAGTTCTAAAGTTGTGACAGAAGCAATATGCAGTCAAAATAGCAAAAGACTCTGACTTTTTCTTTTTTCCCTTAATTTGGGGGTAATGGCTTTGCTGCACTGCTGAAAATCAAAGAAAAACATTAAGAGAAAGTCTGCATTTGTTACAGCAAACTCATTGGCATGAAGCATAGAAAAAAATAGCTCAAAATGTGTCCAGGAAATTTCTTTCATGCATACTGAATGGCTAATTCACTCTCTAGCAATTTCATGAGCTTTTGAGTGGACCATCCTAAGAAGAACAAAGAAGCATCAGTTTGAGCCACTCAGCTTCAGATCATTCCATAGTCAAAAACTGAACACCCCCAAATATCTAATAATTTTGACAGGGGATGAGGGATGCATGATAGTGGGGAAACGACTGAAAGCATAAGGCTATTGAGGGCATGCCAAACACAACAGATATATGTACATGCAAATATATGAAACTACTCACTCACCCAATATATATCTGTGGAGCACCCACTATGTAAGACACATGGAAAGTTTCTAAAGTGATAACAAAAAAGATGATCTGCTCTCAATGATCTCAGTACAGTAGGGCTATAGATCAGTGACTTAATTTGCAGGAAATCATATGTACCTCTGAGAATCAAATCAAAACTATGAGACCTTTTCCTTAGGGGGGGTAAATTAATTTATACAGATAACCATATAATTCCACATGTAATTTGGGGGGTTCACACATCTCTAAAGCCCATCCATAGACCCAGGAATTCATAGATTACAGGCCAAAATCCCTACCCAGATGATCCTCCAATATCTAATTATCTACAGTGATTCCTCATTTCATAGGTCCCTGACATATTGAGGAAAATTTTTACTATTACATCGTACTAGTTATACACTACTGAATAAACCTTTTAACTACTCCAAAACTTAACAGCTAAAAACACAAAAATTTAATATCTCACATAGTTTCAAGATTCAGTCAGGAATCCTGGAGTAGCTTAGCTCAGTGGTTCAGGCACAGGGTCTCTCATGAGGTTGCCGGCAAGATGTTGGCTGGCACTTGAGACTGGGTCAGGAATATCTGTGTCCAAGCCCACTCACATGGCTGGTGGCAGGAGGTATCAGTTTCTACCTGGATGTCAGCTGTAGTCTTAAGTTTCTCATCATGCGGAGCTCTTCCCAGGGCTGCTCAGACATGACATCTGGCTTCTTACTGGAGAAATAAGACAAGTGAAGAGAAGCCACAGTACCTTTTATGACCTTCCCTCAGAAGTGAAATAATCAGTTGTCATCTATTTGTTGGTCACACACAACAAACTCTGATATAAATGGGAGGAAATTTCACAAGGGTATAAATACCAGGTGGTGAGGATCACTGGGGAGCATCTTGGAAGCTGGCCACCACAACATTCAAACTACAATAAAAATAACATTAACTGTGAGACTGGGAGTGATCAAGGGACTTGTAGCATAGTTCAGTTTCTGAAATTAATTAACAGTATGTATTGACCAAATCAATTACCTTTATATGTCAAATGAGAGGCTTAGATTAAATAAATTCTCAGGTCTTCTCCAGCTTGATTACTGTGTGATTAGATGACCTGCCCATTATAATTTCAACATATAGCAGTTTTATGGCTATTAGGGAGGGAATACTAAAATTCAGTCAAACCTAGTGTAGAGTCAATACATATTCCCAATTTCTGCATTCAGGGGACACAATTATTTTCCTTATTATGAAATGTAATGATTATTGATAATAAACCTGCTAGCCATAAACAAATTGCTTTTACTGTGACTTTTCTTATCTACCTGGTGATTAATAAACTGACAGAGGAACAAAATGTCAACAATGTCTCTTAAAAATTTAGTGTTGTTAGCTGTTCTAGAATTTTGTTGGTAAAACCCAGCATGTTTTAAGACATCTCCAGACAACTCCTAACACACGCCTACGAAGTTTCCTGAAATCCATTTTAGGTCATCTCGGGTATGTTGTCATCAGGAAATAGTAGTTCATGAATGACTGCCTCAAGGACTTTTGAGGAGGACTGCAAGTTATTGAAGTGGAAAAGCCTTTTCGGGGATCAAAATATATCTTAACATCAACCATGAGGTCTCTGGTTGCATAGTCTAACATGGCTGCTTAAAATAGATTGAATAAAACTGGAACCATTATATATCCCTGCTTCCCACGATAAGTGATGGATGGCTCCAGCCAGATGCCATCAACTCCAACTTGACCAGTCATTTCATTATGAAAGTTTCAAGCTGTTGGCGAACTTCTCTGGCAAACCAACTTTACTTCAGTTGTCAGAACAAAGATTCTCTGCCGTCAGCAAAAATTGGTAGATTAATAATCACAACGTTGATAGTTGAAAGTACATAACATTCATATTCCTTGTAAGATGGTCATCACTGGAACCGAGTGATATAACCCTAAAAATCTTAAGGTAAGCCATTCTTGATTTTTCAAAACAATCAAAATTTATAAAATACAATTATTCAATGTGATTCAACAAATATTTAAAAAGAATACTTCAGTAAACAAGATCAGCAGGTTCTCTGCTTTCAGTTAGCTTACAATCTAACAATAGATTGTAAACAATTATAAGGTTGTTGAATAGTAATTACCATGAACAATTTTTACAATATTTGTAATAAAAGTCATTCCTGGGGCTTATAATTAAAAATTTGACAAATAAATTATATAATATCTGACTGTGTCTTTGTCTTTGGTAATTCCAGCTACAGCCTCATGCATTCTCTCTCTCTCTCTCTCTCTCTCTCTCTCTCTCTCTCTCTCTCTCTCCCCCCCCCTCATCTTTCTCTCTTTCCCCCACCTCCCTCCCTTGCTACCTCCCTACATCTCCTTCTCTCACTCCCTCCCACCAATGGGGTCCTCTGCCTTCTGGCTTTCACTAGGGCTTGGCCAACGGGGAGCCACACCAAGGTTAGAAAGAAGGAAGCAGATTGAGTTCAGGATATTTATTTTCCAAATCCTTACCTTGCTGGGTGATCTCCCAGTTGCCTGAGTCCCTTGATGGATGGATCACAAAATCTCCCCCTTTACCTCTTCGTGCCCAGCCTGGTGACAGCCCCATAGTATTGCACTCTGTGTGTGGCTTCTGTACACATACAGAATACACTGTGTTAAATGAATATTTTATTAAGCTTCTCTTGCATTATCCTAATTTGAGTGTTCATTTCTTACGGAGATACAGAAAATTCCAGCAACTTTCTCCCTTCCTCCTATGAGAACTCCTGGCTCTTAAGTCCTTTCTTCCCTTTATATTAGTTTTGTCACTGGGTCATTTGTCTTTTCTCTTCCCCAAGGCAGAGCACACTTAATTTTAGAGATAAACAAACCAAAACAAAACAGCAAACAACCTGAGCAAGCAAACATCTGCCTGAGACACATCATTTGGCTCACTGGCTAGTGGTTCTTTTGTATTGTTGTGTCTGCCTCTGTTTCTGCTTTGGTGAGGACTAGGAGAGGGAACCACAGTACCAGTGAGATGGAAGAGGAAAAGGTAAATACAGAGGGAACAAGATAAGTGCTAGAAATGTAATTCAGCCATAATAAAATAATTCATATTACACTGGTGGAAATTTCAATAATTGAGGAAACTCAAATTTTGGTCAGGGGAGGAGTGGAAGTGGAGAGGCTGTGGGTAAACAGGTAAATTCTAAGAATGCAGCAGGAAAGCGTAGATTCTCTCCACACTTGAAACTAAAAGATTAGTGCTTATTTACTATTAATGAGACAATTAATCATTGGATTCATTTTGGAAGAATACTTAATAATTATAATAACCATTAAAACAATTCATAACATTTCTATTTAAATTCCCTTTCAAATAGGACTTTATTGTATAAAATGGGGAACCTTATGCCATTTAAATGCTGGATGATAAATGTTTATAAGGAAGAGAGATTTTAAATTCTGTTAAAGCTACACACAGACACAGAGACACACAGGAAGATAATGCAATTTCACATAAGGCTATTTACTCATTGTGGATAAGTCATCAGTGCCTACTAGTAAATAAAAATATGTGCGCATTTCATGTGCGTGTTGGAATTTCACATCTGGAATGGATCTCTTTGCAGACACCGAAACTTATCCAAAACTTTTTTTGTACACAAGTTACAAAATTATTCCTAACTAACAAGTAATCACATTTCATTATAAAAATAGAAACAGACTCTTGTGTAACTCAAAGGCACAGATGGCAGTTGGGCAAAACTTGTACCTCATGACAGAAAAAAAAGCTTAACACTGTACCTCTTTTTATTCTTGTTATTGTTCCTATTAAAATAATTGATATTTATTATAAAACATTTGTATAGTAGAGTGTATTAGATTAAATATGATCACAATTTGTTGCAGCTTCTTTCATCAAAAGATGGAGTTTATCTCCCCATGTTTTGAATCTGGTCTGCTTTGTTACTTGCTTTGACCAATAGAAAGCGGCAGAAGTAACACTGGGTAACAACTAAGCCTGAGCTTACAGATGGCTTGTGGTTTTCATTTTGCCCTCTGGGAACACTGCTGCCCTGTAAGCAAACTTGGATAGAGACTGTGGGGTGAAGGGCCTCGACATCTCAGCCATTCCAGCACAGACCAGAGATGTGTGAGTGAGGCTGTTCAGGACTAGCCAGTTCCTAATAAGCCCACCAACTGCAGACACAGGAGTGAACCTAGACATCGCATGGAACAAAGGCAAGCCATCCAAACAGCCTTGTCCAAATTGCCAACCACAGAACTATAAGCAAATAAATGGGTGCTGTTTGAAGTCACCAAGCTTTGAGGTGCTTGGTTACACAGCAGTAGACAATTAGTACATAATAGAAAAACATAAAACAATAGGTAAAAGTTCTCCCTACCCAGATTCCTCCAATTTTATTTCCCAGAATTTATAATGCACTATCATGGTTAACATTTTTGTTCATCCTTTTAGACATTTTATGTGCCTTGGTGAATAGACAGATAGATAGAAAGATGGATGAGTAAATGAATAAATAGGTAGGTAGATAAAAGGATGGGAAAAAGGGAGGGAAGGAGGATGGGAAGGAAGGAAGGAGGATGGGAAGGAAGGAAGGAAAGAAGGAAAAAGGGAGGGAGGGAGGGAAGGAAGGAAGGAAGGAAGGAAGGAAGGAAGGAAGGAAGGAAGGAAGGAAGGAAGGAAACTTTCACAACTGGCCTACTATGTATGACATACTCATCTGTAGATTTTCCTTTAAATCAGAATGTATCTTAAATAATTTTCCCTACCAGTACATAAATGCATCCCTCAATCCTTTCAGCAACTGTGTAATATTAGTATTGTAATACTATGCTTTATTTAACATCTCCTTATTGGTAGACAGTAAAGAGGTTGACATTATCTTCCCCAATACAAAATGCTATTACAATTAATTTTATCATGAAATTAAAAAAAAAAAAAAAACTTGTGCAGGCACATCTGAAGGAAAAAGGACCCTAAATGCAATTGCTGAGTAGATGATACTTAATTTTTAAACTTTTGATAACAAGTTCCAAATTGCAATCCTAAAAATTGGTACTCATTTAGTGTATTTTTTTTTTTCTGAATTTTTGGGCTGTTTTTGCCAGCTGCTGACCAACTTGTATGGAAATGCACATGCTTGTTTCCATTTATGTTTATATTCCAAACCATGCTGATTATTGTAGACCTATTACCATTCTATAATGCTTGAGCACAACCTCCACTTTTAATGGTTGATATGTTCACTTTTGCTGGCTACATTTGGAACAATCAGTTTACCCAGTGCACACGATCCAGTTAAAACTGCATTCAGGGCAAATGTAATTCACCTAAGTACACTGAAAGCTGCTGATGGCCAGGAAAAAGTTCAGTGCTCTGCCAAATCCATTCAGCTTGAAGTCAGTCAGCCTGCAGTCATTTTCAATGGGTTCTAATGAGATGGTACATTATGGAAAATGACAAGAAAGGATGTGGAAATTTGTAGGAATGTCTGAGTAAAATAAATAAATAAACAAAGCCCAGGTTTAGGAGAGAACCATGAAACTCGACACAAATCAAAATCTTAAACCTTTTAGGGAGGAAAAACCCACCCTATTCACATATATACTGAACTACAGAACATAAAAAAGAAAACACAGTAAACCTTCTGAGATTTAAACTGCAGGTGTGTGGCTCCTGCTGCTTCCCTTCCAGATGCTTTATCCATCAAAGAGCTACCCTATTAACCCTGGTGGATGAGTCGGCTCTGTGAGACGGAGAGTAGTCATTTCCTTGGTTATCCAGGAATGCTTGGTCGTCAGGCTAATAAAGGGCTTTGGGCCTTGCCAGTGACCGGATCTGAAATGTGCCTCACCAGGCAACCTGGGTGTCACGTGGTCCATGAGCTCACCAGGCCATAAGCCTCAGAAGGCAGCTGCAAAGGAGAGATGATTCTCTCGTTCTGGCTGCAGATGTTCAACCCCTTCTCTGCATCCCCTGGCCTCCCTCAGCTCCAGAACAGGATCAGCATAATTCTTTGCAAGTGGTTTTTCAGGCTACTTGCAGCTAAGGAGAATTACCACCACTTGCTTAAGTTTCTATTGCAGCTCAAAAATTCAGTTCCAACTATAATACTTTTACTTGCCCTTTAGTTTATCTGCTACATATTTCTGCCTTGGCACATGGTCCAAACCTGTGAAAAACAGTGACTACCTTGTTCAGCAGTAAACTCTTTATCTGTATCACCGAGACATACAGGGGAAATAAGTAAATAGCTCTTTGATAAAGCTTTTGTTTAACTCTAGTAGCTAAAAGCTGGGTTTCATTTAATTTGGAAAGCATTAGAGTTACATCAATAAATGAAAATATAGGTTAATCTGAAATCCAAAAGAACATAAAGTTCAAATAACTGTGGTCTTTTAGAAATTACTTCATCAGAAGGAGTCAAAGAAGTAGCTAAATTCCTTAATTTTTTTTTTCAAAACAAATATATTCTAAAATGTATTAAGCAGTCAGCACAGGTTTAAAAGAAACTCCTAATTTGTAGGAATAGATTAAATGTTCATATTTATGCATATAAGGACTCATTTATGGGTACAAAAATCCAAATATTTGTTTGCCCTAAAGATTGTTTTAGTGATAAAGATTAAAATAGTAACAAATAACAAAGATAGTAAGTGCTCAGTAAATATAAGCATTGTATTAAACAGTAGTATAAGCATATTTATTATAACATTTAATTTTTAATATACTTCTATGAACTTCATAATATTATCACTATTTTTATTTGAGGAAATTTTAGTACAAAGAGATAAAGTAACTTACCCAAGATCAAAGATCTAGTAAGTGCCAGAGCCAGAATGCAAATGTGTACAGTCAACTAATTTATTAATGGTGACTTATTACAGGTAATTTTTTAAAAATACATATAGTACTTGTTGGGAAAATAGAATAGTTTGGTCAGGGCCTTCGCCTCAGGTCCAGTTGGGTGTGGTTCAGCATCCTTTGTAAGCAAATTGTGTGTGTGTGGAGTTAGTGTGCATGTGCACCAGTGTATCTTTTTAGTTTTGTTGCTATTCTTGTGTTCTTCAGGGAGAGAGAGAGTAGAGAGTGGAGTTTAGTGAAGCAGGTGGGTGGGCATCTGCCTCAAGCGTCCACCCTGCGCAGCCATGCTTTCCAACCTATGGCTCCAAGGACCTTTTGGCCAGTTACCTAGCTCATAGACCTGTGTGAAGGGGTCTGGTGACCCAGCCTGGTGTATGAAGGGTTTGTGACCCAGTCTGTGAATGAGTTTGAGGGGTCTTAGAACTCCAGACCCAGCCCAGCTCGACAATCGGCCTAGTCAGTACAGGATTACCAGCAGGTAAAAGAGCCCAACAACTGTTGTGGTCACCTAGCTTTACAATTGGCATCACGAACAGGATTAAGAGCTAGACAATTGGCGCTGTGAGGATACCAGGGCTTAGCGTAGTCAGATAGTATTTTATAGCTATTACAGTAAGTTTCCATGTTCATTACCTAGTTTTCTCTTCAAATAATCTTGTGGATTAAGTTCAAAGCTATTATTTCACCTATTATGCAAACAAAATAAATGAGGTTCAGAAGATCGATTTCTCAAGGTCATTGGGTTAATATATTGAAGTATATTTTGCACCCAAATCTAGTTTCTGAAATAATTTTTCCTAACCATCTCAAATACACTAATCTAATGACAATTGATAGAAAATAAATTAGAACTAATGTTATAGAGGAGATGAAAATTTAAAGTATTGTGACCAAATGATAGGTGGTAAATTTAAATTTTAGATAGTGAATGAAGAACATGTATTAATCGTAGGATGTTTATTTTATACATAATCTTATTCCTAACTCCAAGGATATGGCCTAACACTAAATTAAGATCTTTTTCTTATTGTCATTTATATCTCCACCACTAAAAATTCTATATCTGTGGATTTAAATTTTGAATATTTAAAATTTAGTTCAGCTCTGTTCTAAGTTAAAAAAAATTTTCTGCAATAATCTAAAATGGATATATGTTTATATAGTATGACTTCTTGTTGTGAAGGATAAATGGAATAATACAAAGTGCTAGACACATTAGCAGATGTTAACACTTATGCTATTATAAATTATCAGTATTCAATTTAAACATTTGTGTGTTTTTCACAATTAACCAATGTCTCCATTTTGACAAAATCTCAGAAAAATATATACAAACACCAGCCAGAATTCTGTCCAATTTAACATGTAATAATTCTGACCAAATGTTATGCTTTAAAAAATTCATATAGTAGTTCTCAATCTTTCACATGCACGAGAATCACTTGGGCTTGTTAAAATACAGATTACTGGGTCCTACCAGTAAGTCTGGGGCAGAGCATGAGAATTTGCATTTCTATCTGGTTTCCTGGTGGTGCTGATACTCCTTGTCTAGGGACCACACTTTGTGAACCACTGTTTTAATGGAAAGCCCTAGATTTACCTTCAACTTCTGTTTAAACATTAAGAACAGAAGATACCAGAGTGTTACAGGTTCTCAGCTCTCCTTAACCACCATCCTCCCCTCCCACATTAATCTCCAGATTTGGCACACCACCTGATTTACTCATGTGCCATGTACATGGGGTCTTCAAAATGTTCATGGAAAGATTGCGTTATCTGTTAATTTATTTTTCCGTGAACTTTTTGAAGTATTCTCATATAATTTGTGTTTGTAGGAAATCAGTAGATCTTTTTTAAGCTTATATGTTCCATTTAGATTGAATGTAGAATAAATTCAGCTTATAATGAAATATCCAATGATTATAACAATAGTTTAAGAAGTCAAAATGCTTACCACAATTGGGTTTTCTGTCAGGCTGAAAGGTCATATAAATAAAAGTGCAGTATTTCACCATTATCCATCAAAGGTGCATTAGGTGTTGCTAGTGCTGGTGAGTCAGTCCAATACAAGATATTAGGTATTTCAGTTTGACTATATCCACAGAGGTATCACGTCTAAACATCAACCACCACTTACAGCACTGATTGGAAGTGATTAATATGACCTTGGATATTTGACTTCATTTGAAATAGCTTGCTTTTGTTGTAGTAAAAATGATTCTGTTTATAACACCATAAAGTTTGTGAAACATATGCTATGAGATTCCATGTGACTACAGAGGGAGGACTGCATTCAATTTAGGATTTAAATGACACTTAGTTAAAAAAAAAAATTTAAAGGAAAAGAGAAATTATATAGGACATTGTTAAAAATCAGGATTAGTGAAAAATAATGAGGATTTTAAAAATCTATATATGGAAAATAAAGATATTTAGGGGAGGGATTGCTACTCAATTAGGAAAGTATTAAATAAATACCAGAATTAGAAATAATAATGACCATCATATCTGTGTCACTTACTGCATGAACACTGATCCTTATAACAGTTTTCAAATGAAGACACCAAGGCTCAATTATTTGGCTTGTCTAAAACTAGTCAGCAAGTGTGTCAGATAATCTCTAATTAGTTCCAATATACAGTTAAGCTGCGTATGTTCCAATAACCTGGCTTACTCAACAAGCACGTGGAATAGGGGAAAAAAAGTTATGTATCAACCAGCTTCAAATATAACCTCTTTAGGTCTATCGTTTAAATAGATCTCAGTGGTTCATACGTTACAACATTCTTTCCACTATTCTTTTTTTGTTTTAACTATAGATTTGTAACCCCATAGTAGAATATTTATACTAATTGATTAATGTGCATTATATATCTATTTAACCTCCTTTATTTATTAAAGAAATGACAACAGGAACTGCTTGAGAACATTATAAAAGTGTAACAGCTATTTAATGACAAATAACTCAAAATTATCTTTCCCCTAAGGAAATATTTGCAGTTGCAACTTAAAAATATTTTTCCTCCATTAGCAATTAAAGAGTGAGTGTAACTGTTTCTATCTGACAGAAACTGTTTCTACCTGTAACTGTTTCTAACTGATATTCCTATCAAAGAAATGTATAAGGTATTATGGGGTTAACCCATGTAAAGTCTATGTTGCTCTCCTGAAACTCAGGCAGAGTAGATTTCACTGTGCTTTACCCAATTTAGACAAGTTTTCCAAGTGTGCATTACCCGCTTTTGTAAGTTCCTACTTTTGCAAGAATTCTATTGCCTTCTAATTATCCATATTACTTTTCTTCATTTCTCTTGTTAACGTAGTTTAGCATCTCAGTCATTTGAGGTTATCACTGATTTCTTTAATTTCACACCTCTCCTAATTTATTAGGAAGCCTATTTTCTATCTCTTTTTTTACTGATATGATTATAAAACCTCATCTCTTCTCCTCAACGCCTTTTGCTTTCCTTATCTCAGCCTCCTTTCTGCATCTTATTAACTTTCCTGCAAACCTTATTCAATGAAATATATTTTCTTGGTTCACATCCTACTTCTCTGATAGTAACTAAGTCTTTTAACTATGTGTGTGTGTGTGTGTGTGTGTGTGTGTGTGTGTGTGTGTGTGTGTGTACACACGTTTGTCCTTGTAGAAAGGAGACTGAAAAAATTAATTCAATTCACTCGATATAATTACAACGTCTCATCACAGTATATTTATATCTTCGGCTATTATTCTCTAGCTATCTATCTCCCTATATATATATATAACTGTTCTTCATATCATAATGTTCATTTTATGTTTGCTCACACACTCCTTTAATGTTGCATTCAATCTCCTTATATGTTAAATGGTCAAATGGAATAATGAATTACACCCTAATTATTTATTTATATACTTGTGGAAAACAAGAGCTAACACTGTAAAAATAATAAAGATTATAGCTTGTAAAAACTAGTGTAATCTTTATAAAGATAAAAAAAAAAAAGATTTATACATGTAGGGTTGAGCTTTGAAGGACCACAAACCAATGCAATATTTAAAGTTTTTTGCCCATTAAGTAATCAATGTTCACCTTATTGGGGGCAATATTGCCTCTGTTGAGAATGTAATCAGTAGCTTTAAAACTCATAACCTTGCCAGGGAGAACAGAGCCAAACTTCTCATTGGCCATTATGTTAGTCAGGGTTCACCAGAGAGACATAATCAATAGGATATGTTATAAATACATGAGAGGGAATTTATTAGGGGAATTAGCTCACACAATTGTTAGGAAAAGTCCCACCATAGGCCATCTGCAAACTGGATGCCAGAAGCATGGCTCAGTCCAAGTCCGAAAGCCTCAAAGCCAGGGAAGCCAATGGTGCCCTTGGTGTAGGTCTTGGATCCCAAAGCTAAAGAATCTCGACCTCTGATGTCCACAGACAGAAGAGGAGAATGTATTCCAGCTCCAGAGGACAGAGAGAGATTCACCCTTTTTCTCTGTCTTTGGTTCTCTCTGGGAGCTCAGTGGATTGGATGGTTCCTGCCCACATTGAGGGCAGGTCTTTCCCACCCAGTCCACTTGGGCTGTCATGCTAATCTCTTCTGGAAACACCCTCACAGACACACATTAAAAAGATAGCTTTACCAGGTTTCTCAGCATTCCTTAATCTAATCAAGTTGACACTTAGAATTAACCTTCACAGCCGTATAACTGGTTCTTGAGTACTACACCATCACTAAAGGGCAGGAGCTCCAACCAGCAATTTAAAGCTTACAGATTAGGATTTTGAAAGACGATATGGGAGGTAACCATAAAAATGCTGACGGAGTGGCAGGTGAAGGTAGAGATGGGAAAAGAAAGAAACTAAAAACAAAAAAGGCTTACCCAAAATTACTGGTAAACCAAAATTTCAAAAAACAAAAATTGGCTACTAAGATAGAAAGCCAACAAAATTTGCAATCATGCATTCATTCTGGAAAATTAATTTTATAGAACAGCCTGACAGAGACTATAGATTAGATATTGAGCATTTCCAAAAAAAGAGAGAGAATGCAGCACAACCTCCATTAGAAAAGAATACAAATATTTTTAACAAAAACAGATAAAAACTGAAACTATAATAGATAAATATTTAAAAGAACCAATTAGAAATTTAGAAAATGTAATGTATCGATCGAATTAAAAAATATAATAAGCAAGACTGGATTGCTCTCCCCTCTAGCCAGAGAGAGAAAGAGAGGATAGATAAATTGATAGGTATAAATAGCAGTTATGAAACATGGGAGATAGACTGAGAGATTTCAACATTTTAATGAATAGGAGTTCCAGAAGAAAGTGAAATGAATGATAGGCAAGGAATGATTGAAGAAATTGTTGCTGATAATCTTCTAGAATTAAACAAGGAAAATCTGATGAATCATCAGATTAGTACAATCCAAATACTAAGATAATAAATACAAATAAAACCAAATGTGGACACACTGAAGTGAAACTATAGAAATCAAGGTTAAAGACACAGTCTTAAAACCTATCAGACAGAAAAGGCAATAACCTAAAATCATACCGATAGCAAATTCCTTATTAGCAAAAGTATAGATCAGAAGCCAAAAAAAATAATATTTTAAAGGTGCAGAGAGTGTTATTCTCAGATGTTAACATAGGGAGAAAATGGGTGAGGAATATATAAAAACTATATCATGTTTGCAACTTTTCTGTACATCTAAAATAACTCCAAAAATATTTTTTTAAGTACAGAAAATAAAAAACTGTGAGGCTTGAGTTTTATAGCCACCTAATCAATCTGCCAAAGACATGAAAATAATTATTAAAGGATATATATCAGCAAGAAGAATACTGGACACTAAGAAACATTGTGGAATTAAAAAAACAACGAGCCTAGGAAAACCTTCCTTTTCCCTTTCTTCCTTCCCTTTTTTCTTTATGAATAATTCAATCCTAAATCATTAGGTGGGGCCAAGCAAGGCAGGTATCCTGGGGTTGTGAGGAGGGAAGAAGCAGAAGTTTAGCATGAGGTGTTGAAGCTTAAGCCACATGAGAAATCATCTGTGCAGCCTGGTACAGGTTGTCCTAGCTGAGGCAAGAAAGGAGGATGTACACTCAGGAGACAGGCGATCATAGCCCAGCACTAAGTGTCAAAGCCCAAGGACAGTCAGGAGATTATTTGTGAAGGGGAAACCGTGGTGGTGAGAGATTGGTTATAATAAGTAAACATATTGAGAATAATAGAAGCCAGGTTTCTCACTGTCAGAGAAGAGAATTACAAATAAAAAGTTACAAATAAAAAGATGAAACTACAATGAAAAAGAACTAATGTAACCTTTAAAATAGCAAACTTTCTCATAGGGAATAACTTAAATTCTAGCTTATTTTGAAAATGTAAATACTGTATGATTAGAAACTCAGACATAAGATTTTAAAAAATAAGTTGGTTGGTTGAGATCTTTTTATCCTCAAATAACATTTCCCAGGAAGTGTTGTAGTTGACATGCCATTAAGATATTAGGCCAGACATGAAGACACTTCTGTGGGACACTTCTCCACCTGCAGTGGCAGCTGAGGGACCTTTACAAGTTGGTCATATAAGTGCCTCCTCCATACTCCTGGACAGAGAACACAAGACCCAAGAGCATCCAAATCATCACTTGGCTAGTCATCTATAAAGTGGTCTAGTTTGAAAGTTCTGCCCTGAGTTAGTTGAGTCAATCAATCATTTCTTTTTCTTGAATCCAGAAATATAAAGAGAACCAAGCAGTTAACCGTAAAGTCTAAAATGCAAAGAGTGTATTTACAGAGGCAAGGTGAATCCACATTGAGAAAAATTAGGTAAAAACCAGAACAATAAAATATTGAAAGAATACACATTACAACAGTGATTCTCAATGGGAGTGTGGGCTACACCTTCTGAGAAAGAAGATTCTCAGGGCAAGGGTGGAATAAGCTTGAAATACCTTACAAGAGATTCAGAGTAGAAAGAGAGAAAGCCCAAGAAATGCAGGTACTTTGAGAAGTTAAGAAGCAGTCATTGTGAGGCACTAGAGTGAAGATTCATAAATTCCTGCTGCTGCAATTGCTAGCACTGCCTTCGATCTCAAACCTTCATCTCTTCCAATGTCTCTAAGTTCACATTCCTAATACAGTTTGCAAACTAAGATTTTAATCATATTTACCTTTATGATAAATTATCCCCAACGTGAGCTATTTTCAGTGTTTCTTTTCCTTATAACCAATAGAAGCCCAGCAAAAAACTTACTCTCAGTTTATTCCATAAATACTTTTTGACCACATGGAATGTGTAACGTGCTGTGGAAGATTATATGGAGTACACATACATACACTGAGAGATGCACTGTGCGCAAGTTCTATTCTGAAGCAGCTTGTCACCTAATAGGAAAAAAAAAACCTTATAGGAATAATTTTGAACTTAATTGATATTAAACAAATTATGAGACACACTTAAAAGGAGAGGTCAATGGCTTTTGACCTTTTTAAAAGAAGTTTCTTCCCTATTTTTTCTGTATTATATTCGGTTAAGAGTCTTCTATGTTACACCTCACACGTGATAGCTAGAAAGCTAGAAGCAATGCTTGATCCCAAACACCAAACTTAAGTAAAGATACAGAATAACTTTCAAAGAAGAAAAATTTAGTTTTCTACACTTATCCAGTATTGAGATAATAGAAAACTGACTATAAAGCCTTACAACATGATTTTACTTTCCAGAAAGTAGATGTGATCACTGTCCCAATTCAATTAATGGCAAACGTATCTAAGTTTTACATATCAAAATTCTAACCTCTTATTGTTATACCCATATTTTGCAAATCATATCATTTTTTTAAAAAAATCAGTCTCTTTAACAAAATGAGAAATGGACTTTTGTTAATGATGACAGTAGTTCAGAGTTTGACATCGTCTATCTGAGGACACTGCAGGAATTATCTGAAGTCATCATAGTCATTAGTAATTATGAGTGAGGACTATTCTGATTGCACTGACAAGACAAGGAGAAGTAGGTTAAGAGAGCAGCAGATGGGATTCAGATTAAAAAATTAGTATGACATTTCAACTCTAACCGAAATATACTTTTTTGGCAAGAAGAAAAAATTCCTTTATCCAGAAATTTCTGAGGACAATGGAGACTGCAGTATAGTGCTTCTCAGAAGCAGAATGGTGGATTTAGATTTTCTATTTGAATTATCTTCTGATTCTGACTCTAAATGTACATATACTTTTTTTTTACCTAAAAGTCACTCATACACGTGAGCAAATAATACTACCCTGTAGCAATAAATAAAATACATGTGCATGTACACCTATAGATACACACTCATAACCACCTATCTAGCTTTATAATTATTTCCTGAAAGTACAGTATTTGTTTTAAATGTTTACTAATCCATTCATAAAATATTCATTGAATGCCATCTATATCCTATATATCCAGATGGTGGCTGAGAGGATACAAAGGTACCCTGCGCTATATTATAGAAAATGATTTTCAGCTAAACTTAATGCCCTCAGATACTCTGTCTTTATATATCACATCTGGCAGTGAATGAGGGACCTATTTAATTGAAGTGGCTTGTCTTTTTTTTTCCTGTTGTTGTTTTTAAATTATGAGATTCAAACAAACAGTTCTATATATGGAAATAGAAGAGGAAAACCCCCATATATTCTTTATTACACAAAATCTTAGGATGTTTCACAATGAGGACTTCCTACAAGCAAAACAAGTTGACTCAAACTAAATTACAGTATTGATTATACTCCTTTATTTGTATACCATCAACGCTTCTTTAACTCTAGATTCAAACTAGTGAAATTGGGTCAATAATGGGTATACAGATCTAAATTAGGTTTTAATAATCTCGGAATTTTGTTTTATTTTCTTGGGCAATAAAAAGTGAAAAAAGCGAATTAAATTAAGTGTATTCAAACACTGTCAGTGCAGAGTTGGGATTAGATAGTTTAGGAAGGCAATCTAAATTTATATAAATAAAAACAATGGTGATGATGAGTTCTTTAAAAAGAATGAATCAGATAGATAATCACAACCTTGTTTTCAGAAATGTAAGTCATAAAAAGAATCAAGGGGATAAAACAGCCTCCCACTGAGCATCATATTTTGTATTATCTTGTACAGGAGATGAAATTTACAGAAGAAACATTTTACCTTTAATGAAGTCTAATTTTGATAATCGAGTTGCCAATTAACAGAGTAATTGCAAGGGTAGATTGATGTCGCAATTCTCACTGTTATCTTACAGCCACTCTGTATCTATGTGGTAAATATTCAGAGTGCATTTTTTTTTCTTAATATTTCCTCAACCCAGATTTTACCTAAACATAATCGACAAATTTGGAGGGCACATTTTACTCCAAGAGCCTGAGGACCTGATCCTATCATTAAAAGCACCCCAGGAAGAAAAATCGAAATGCAAATTTCAACTGACCTTTGTGGAAACAACTCATATTATTTTGCATCAATAGCCACTAGAGATTTGTCTGGCTATATATGGATTTCTACATCTGTCAGCTATAAGTGCACTTCATCTGTCTGCTAAATCAGAGAGCCAGAAATAGATGACAGTGATCAAACCTTTGAGCTTCTCTTAAATTAGCCACATCATGAGGTAAAGTGAATTTCTCCACTAGGCTTTTATTCTAAAAGTTTACTTCTAAGAAACTTAGAGAAAAGAACACATCAGAACAGCAAATGGAGTCTTACCTCTTCCTTTTGAATGGAATGCTGACCAGACAGCCTGTCTGGGGGTAGATCCTGCTGAGAGAACTGAGCATAAATTATTCTTGTTTGCAGCTACCTATGCTCTGCTACCAAAACACAACATCAGCAAGAGAGCTGTAATGAATTTCACCTGTGCCCCGTTCCCCTACAGATCTCTGTTACTAACCCCCTACCGTTTCCTTCCAGTTACTGTTGTGAACTGATTTTAAAAAAAATAAAACCTTACTCGCCTTTCGACTTGAGTCCAGAGTGATATGCCCACCAACTGCTAGTATAGAAAATGCATTTATTTCTATCTCTTATTCCTTTCCATCTCTACTCTTCATTAAATAAAGGGTCGATGAGATGAGATAGAGAAACACAACCACCTGCCTAACATTTGGCTTCCCAGTTTGACCATTAGACTTTGGAAAATGTTTTCTAAACTAAGTTTAGGGAAAAGCCGGACATCTCTGAGTCTTTCCACGTATCATCTGGGCATTACCTTCCTTCCACAGTGTGGTCAGATAGAAAGAAAGAGGTGATGTGAAAAAATGTGTTGAGAAATATCTTTCTGTAGAGAGTTTAAGAAAAAAAATGTTTTTCACTTAGCCTGATATCCAGTGCCCATCTTCCCTCTTTAGGATGAAAGTAGAACCTTTAAATCTGTGTCCATGATTCAAAAGTCCATCCCTACCAATGTGTTCACTGCTGCCTGGGTACAGGAACATTATCCCTGTGGTAAGCCTGTGTCTCTTATGTCATCTGAGACTTAGAGGAGCTGAATGTTGAATATTACTTTCCCAATTATGAACAGCAACAACTTTGGCTAGAAGTCCCACATTTTGTCCTATACATAAGGAAGTGAACAATTGCAGTACATAAAAAATTTGATCTTTACTCTCCCTAAGATGTTCAACTTATTTCTAATGGCTTTGATTTTATTGAAGGTTTAGGGAGTTACAAGGAAAAATATGGGTATGGAGCACATAACCAGCTCATTATAATGTATCATACAGGTGTTAACAGTGCACTTCTTGGCAAGCCAAGGGATTCTTTATGCATGCCAAATGTAATTTTCTAGCCAAAAACTAAGGTAATATCATTGATTCCTTGTACTTCAAGGTTAATAATTAAGTTGGACTTCCAAGCTCATTGTAATGTATTTAATATGATTACTCAGAGCAATGGTATATGAAGTACAACTCAGTACCTATTGCCCTTACAAAGTTAATATCTACATTAATAATCTTTCTACCCTTTGTGTAGCTCTGAAATAACTAGTGTTATTATTTCCTGTGTTACTAATAAGAATCTTCAAGTATCCACGTTTTAGGCCAGCTAGAATTTAACTTGGGTAAAATAGAAGGAAGAAGATAAGGAGGAGAACAAAAACCATCTGATGATAGCACAAATACCTTTGTAAAATGCATCTTTTTTTTTTTCTTCTCAAAGGATGTTTCCTTTAACATCCTTTTTTATTTATCTGCTATTTTCTCTCAAAAACAGATTTGAAGTTTCTGAGAAAGTTTGAAAGATACTCTTCAGTTACTCAGAGGAAATATTTCTTCATAGGAGAACGGGCAATAGGTAACAAGTGGTTCTAGGATAATCAGAAAAGACCTGGCAATTTATATTTACATTAAGTACCTGAGTCAGAAGAGCATGGATGTACACCACAATCCCATCAAACACACATGTTACATGTACATTTACATTTAAATAATATACATGCATGCCTTTAAACTTCATTATATAATTCATAAACAATATTTCCAAAACTCATGATACCAAGTAGAAAGAGTCAGGCCAGCTATGGAAGAACGCATAGGCTGTTGCTCCAGAATGTCAAAGACAGAAGACGAAGGCAGCTCTGTGACCTTAGGCAAATTATTTAAACTGCATGTTTCCCACATTCCTCACCTATTCAATGGAGAAATTAATACCCATTTCATAATATTGTTGTGAGAATTAAATGAAATAATGTTTACAAGCACTTAGTACATTATGATCAATTAATGTGAAACCTTTTTATATCCTTGTATAGAGCAAGTATGTAAAAAAATAAAAAAGACAAAGCCTATGAATAATTGTTTACAATTGTTTGCCTGGTCGTTAATCACTTCTCTTATTTCTCCTTTTTCTAATTATTTACTTTCTTCTTTCTATCTTAAGATTTTCTCAGATCAAATTGTTGAGATATGGCCTCACCATTTCCAATTTGTGTTGTTATTATTGATGCAGGTGTTATCCACATTTCATGGCCACTCACTCTGACAGCTATAATGGGAAAAAGTAGTTTATAATGTCCCTTCCCCCGCCCCTGGCTTCTGATGCTCTGAGGCTTCTCTTTACTCCTTTAAGATTAAATCTAAATTTCCTTTTAAAGTAGACCTAGACTCTCAGTTTTTAATGGTATCTGTATAGGAGGGTAAAACACAGTGCCTCTTAACTGTCTGTGAAAAACAAAATCCCCCCCCCCCAAAAAAAAAGGTCCACACTAACAAACAAAACAATTACAAGGACTCAGAAAAGAAGGTAAAAGTCATACCTCTTATGCTATGCAAACTTTTATATTATGAGAAGATGGATGGAAAACTTGATGCCAGAATCTGGGGCAGGTGTAGATTGGTATGTAAGCCCACCTCTGCTCACCGCCTCAGAATCTCTGGAAGTAGGAGGCAGTCAAGCGAAGGAAGCGCAGTGTGCCTGCGAATGCAGTGCACTTGGGGAGTAGACCAGAGCTGCACACATCACCCTCTTGTCCTGCTCTTTACCTGAAAACATTTGACAGCCACCCGCGTCGACACCCTAAACAAGCACGATCGGTACACCCTACCTGACTCAAATACCAAGTCTGCATAGAATTTACTCACCCAAGAATTTATAACAAGAAAAATAAAGGAACACAGATGTTAGCAAACACAGAAGGAAAAATAACTTTTGTCATTATGGCCAAAGAATATAGATTATTCATAGATATTTCTTTAAAACAGCTTTTTGAGAATAGAATCTAAACTAACAAGATATAAATGCAAAATTTATAGTTCAAGAATAAAGAACATAAGGTCACTCATGGTGAGTACTGAAACCAAGTTTTAAATTTTAATACTAAATAAGAATTAGATTAGAAAAGCCTGTAAAACAACGATTAAAAAAGAGCAGAAAAGATATTATTTTGAAACTGATCCCAACAATTAGAAAAACGAATATTACTGAATGTATTTGAAAAATGGATAACCCCTTACAGTATTTAAGATGTGACTGGGAACTTCCAACACATTAGAAAGTATAAAAGCAAAAGGGGGAGGAAGCATAATTTTTTTTTAAAAGGAGAGAACTAAAATATAGAAATAACAAAGCTAAAATGAGAAGAAAAGGCAAGTGCAAACTAAAAGAAATTAGGAAATATTATTGGACAAAATACTATTACATAGGCAAAAAAGGATAATCTCAAACCCAAACTGAGACAATCATGAAATTGAATACATCTGATAACATGGCATTTAAATAAGTAAAGGAAAAATGGAGTAGAAACATAATAAAGATTAAAAGTGGAATAGGAAGAGGAATTTTAATAATTACTGCCGGTCTTAAACATGTTAAGGTAGTTAAAATAAATTAAGGGTATGCAGAATTTGGAAAATACCATCATTAGACTTAATTTTAATAGTTACAAATTAAAATCTTTACCCCCATACCTTAAAAAAACTATTTAAAATGAAGAGATAATATTTTTATTGAAGTATGAGCTCATATTGAAAAGTGTGCAAAAGGAATGTAAAGCTTATTGACTTGTCCCACAGTGGGCACCCATTTAACCATTATGAGGACAAAAAAATAGAAGTTTTTGTACCCTGAAAGTTCACTTCATGTGCCCTGTCATCATCACATCCTCCTTCCTTCCCAAAAACTATTATTATGACTTCAAATGCTATAGTTTTATTTTGCCTGTTTTTAAACTTTATATTGTTGGAATCATATAGTAGGTATTCTTTTTTTCTTTTTTGTCTAGCTTCTTTTGTCCAACATTATATAATGAGAATTATACATGTTGCCTAAAATTGTCATTCATTCACTGTCATAGATTTTATTCTCTTTTATTACTATATAGACTAAATCATACGATTAAACCAAATTTTAAATATTCCATGTACTGTTGATGAGTATATGGGTTATTTCACTATTTTTGCTATCATTATTAATGTTGCTAAGGATATTATTTGCCTTGCTTCTAAGTGGACACACATGGCCATTTCTGTGGGATACTTATATATACCTTTAAATGAAACTGCTCTGTCTTACCACCTGTGTACATACAACTTCAGTAGATAATGCCAAACTTTTTCCCAAGTGAGTGTACCAATTGGAATTCCCATAAGCTTTAATGTAGAATAGTCTCCATTGTTTGAATCCTTGCCAGTTCTTAATATTGTCAATCTTTTGCTTTAAGCCATTGAGGCAGGTGCATACTGCTTTTTTATTTAGCTACAACATTATAATTCCTTGACAATTAATGAAATTGAATGTTTTTGTGTGCCCCTTTGTATCCATTTTTCTATGGGGTGACTATCTTTTTCTTACTGACTTCTGAAGTTCCTTATATAATTTGTATACAAACAGCGTGAATTGTATACATTGTAAATGTCTTGCTCCACCAGGGGCCTTTTTACTCTTTTAAGTTTTCATAAAGCGTGTTCTTAATTTTAATGTTGTCCAAATTAACAATTATTTTCTTTAAGATTAGTGCTTTTTGCATTCTGTTTAAGCAATCTATGCCTATTCCAATGTCATGATAATATTGTCCTGCATTTTCTTCTAGAAATTGTGTTGTTTTTCTTTTAGATTTAGTTTCCAATACACTGGGAATTGATTTTTGTATATGGTATAAAATAGAGGCCAAGTTTCATTTTTCCCACTATGGCTGTCCAACAGATCATGAACCTTCTATTGAAAAAACTGTTCTCCTCATTGCTACTAAACACAATCTTTGTCATACATAAATCAAGCATCCACTTGTGTATGGATCTATTTCTGGGATGTCTATTCTGTTCCATTGATACGTTTCTCTCCCCTTGTACCAATACCATCTCTTAATTCTTATAACTTTATAACATCTTGCTATTTGAGTGTATAAGCCCTCTCCCCCACCTTGTCTTTCTTTCACAGGGGTCTTACCTCTTCTTGGCTAATTTATATTTCTATATTAATTTTACATTCAGAATGTCATGTCACATGCATATGCACCAGATATGCTGCTGAACCTCCCACAATGCACAAGACAGCTTTCCCCATTCCCCAAAATGGTGCAGATAATTCAAAATGGTTCAGAAATTCTGGGTATGAAACTCCATGAAGTGTTGAAAAGCTGGAAAGAACAGATGTCCTTGTTTCATATACAATATCAGAAGGAAATATTTCATTATTTCACCATGAAATAGAATATTTACATTAAATTTATGTAGATGTCATTTATAAGATTGGAGAAAACTCCCTTCTATTTCTAGTTTTCAAAGAGTTTTTATTCTTAATGGATATTAAGAGTTATCAAATGCTTTTTATACACCTATTGAGGTGATCATGTGATAATCCTTTAATCTACTAATGTGGTGAATTAATTTGATTTTTCAAATGTTAAAATAATCTTGAATTTTTAGAAAACCTTTGATCTTGTCCTGAGATATTATTCTACATATATACATACATATATAATGCTATATGTGTGTGTAAACTTGGTTTGCTAGAATGTTATTTACAAATTTCACAATCTGGTTTGGCAGGGGGATTGTACTGATCTGTAAAATGCATTGGGAAGTACTCTTTTTTTTTCCTCTAGAGTCTGAAGTTTGGGTAAGCTTGACATTATGTATTTCTCAAAAATTTGGTATAATTTGTCTGTGAGTCAACTGTCTCTATCTTTTTCCACTTTGGGGAAGTTTTTTAATAATAGATACAATTTGTTGAATGTGTATAGATACACATGCACTACATATATATATATATAAATTTGTATGTATATGTACACTACATATGTATATAGAATTATTTATACTTTCTATTTTTTTGTCAGTTTTGATTACTATATTTTTCTAGCTGCTTAACCATATAATCTATATTTTCAATTCATCAGCATTAAGTTTTTTATGATCTCTGTAATGTAAGATTTGTTGTCATGTTTTTTTTTCACTGCATATAGAGTTATCTATAATTTTTTTTTTTCCTTTTTTGTCTTTTTTCGTGTCCGGCAACGGATCGCAACCCTCGGTGCTGCGCCCACAACTCGCTCAGCCAGTGAGCAGGAACTGGTCTGTATGTGGGATCAGAACCCTCGGCGGGAGCGCCACCGTGCTCCCAAGCGGCGCACTGCAGCAGTGCGCCACCAGGCCGGCCCTATAATTTTAATTATTTTTATTTCAGGCCACTTTAAAAATTTTATTAATTTATTTTAATTGGCACATTGTAATTGTACATGCTTATGGATATACAACTGATGTTTTGATATATATATATGTTGTATAATGATCATACCAGGGCAGTTAATATAAATGATGATAAATGCATCTTATGCATTTATCATTTCTTTGTGGCAAAAACTTCAAAAGTCTCTCCTCTAACTATTATGAAAAATACGAAACTTAACTTTTGACCATAGTCACCCTACTGTGCAATAGAACATTAGAACTTATCCTCCTAACTAATTGTAATTTTTGTACCTGTTGAGTTTCAGGCCATTTTTGAACATATCAAATGTTATACTATATAAAATTAAGATTCAGAAATAAATATACCATACTATAATGTGATAAATTAGAAGTAAATACTGGTATGTAAATACTTGGAGAAATAACTGCTTTATCCTAAAGAAAATGAAATCTACTTAGTAAAACAATGGCATATTATATCAACATATATAGAATGTTATCACAGGTCTACTGTGAGATAAAAGAACAAAGTTATATAATGAAATATGAAATACATAAGAAAACAAAACAAAAAAAAACCCAAGAAATGTAACAGTCAAATTCAAATCTTCCTTGGAAGAAGAAAAGGTAGTATCTTATATTGTGAAATAATACAAATAAATTCATCACTAAATGAAATGAATTATTAATAAAACCAGAAAACATAATAATGCTTAGAGGTAAACAGAAAAGGTCTTTTGTGTTAAAATAGAAGAAAGAAGCTAGATCATTGAATTCCTAATATCTATAAAGTTATTTTAATTTAAATAGTAAAAATTCACCACAGCAAAAACCAAGCAAAGAAAAAGTGTTCCGTCTTATGCCATAATTCAAAACACGTTAACAAAAGTAAGAAACAAATCTTCATACGCAATGATTAGCGGAGTGCAGCAAGCATTTGTATGTGAGAGATGCATGGATCTTCAGGCAAAGGAGAATCCCGGCAAGCTTTCCTTCTCCTTTCACTGCTACCTTGTCCTGCAATACTACAGAAGTGGATTTAAAGCAATACCTGCCCTCCCCCCAACTCACACAAATACTTTACTACTGTTCCTAGGTCCATACAAGTGGTGATGGATGTCAGAGAGAATTCACACATATTTCTATGGAAAATAAGGCAATTGGAATATCTGCCTATTAAACAAAAAAGGAATTGGAAAAACATGGCATTGCAACTATATAAACATATTATAGGTTAAACTTTTAAAAATCTTAGAAAATATAATAGGAATAAGAGAAAAATAAGGTTATACAGTCCCCATGCTAAGAAGAGTCTATTAAATATGTGAATTAAATAAAACAGAGATTACTAGAGGCTGGGAAGGGGAAACAGGGAGGAGGAATAATGAGAGGTTGGTTAATGGATATAAAATTACAGCTAAGTAGGAAAAATAGGTTCTAGTTGTGTACAGTGCTAGGCTTCCATAATTAATAAGAATTAAACATATGTTCTCTAGAGGAGAGCAGCTTAAATGTTCTCATTACAAAGCAAAGATAAGTTTTTGTGATGATGAATTTGCTAACTACCTTGATTTGATCACTACACATTGTTTACACATATTTAAATATAACTCTGTGCCCCATAAATATGTACAATCAATATGTTTCAATTAAAAAATAATTTTTTTAAAAAAAGAAATATTGCCCCTGATGTGATAGTGTAAAGATTTTTTCTTTAGTGGCTAGGAGGGAAAGGAATGTCTTTTAAAATGTCAGCCATCAGATAAAAATACCTCTCTCTTCAGTGGTTTATTTAAAAATTGTGTTTAACCTATTTCCAACATTAATTTCCATGTTTAATTGACTTTGGAAGTGATAATAAAAGTCAAACTCTTATCCAGAAAAAGGAAAAAAACAGAGAGCTTGCAAAGCAACTAATTTAGATGAAAAATTAAAGTGAAATAATGTGATTACAAAACTAATAATTGGAGACAAAAGGGCCTAGAATAGGTACAGTTAATAGATACAGATGTAGGTAAAAGGCTTGAGGTAATCACAATTAACATAAAATAAACATACAAATCTTAAAATATCTACAGAGGATGGGGATTGACACATATTCATATGAATGTAATTCATGTACATATACTCATATATGAGCATTTGCATTGATACAAATGTGTGTGTGAGAGAGTGTAAACAGTGACAGAGATACTATTGTTTTCTATTAAAAAAAACAATAGAAAACCAAGCACTTTGAACAGAAAAAATATATAAGGATACAATAGAATGGCATTTCCCATAAATTGAGAAGGGATAAAATATCAAATTTGAATATTTAAAGAAAAACTTGTGTTCAAACATAAAAGAAAAAATTGAGATTTTTAAAAAGCAGTTGTTTAAAAAATAAAGAGACATCTTGTTTGTTATTCAAATTCAAGAATAAGAAAAGTATTTAGAGATCTAGATAGAAAGAAAAACTATCATCTACAAGAAGGAAAAAATAGGGTTGGCTTCATACTTTGGCACAGCAACTCTCAATGCCCAAAAAAAACCCAATGTCTCCAAGTTTTGAGAAGAAGACAATTTGATCTATGAGTTTTATGCTTAGTCAAATTGTCATTCCAAGTATAAATCAGCAGACAGACATTCCAAAGATGAAATAACTCAGTACTTTGGCACAGCAACTCTCAATGCCCAAAAAAAACCCAATGTCTCCAAGTTTTGAGAAGACAATTTGATCTATGAGTTTTATGCTTAGTCAAATTGTCATTCCAAGTATAAATCAGCAGACAGACATTCCAAAGATGAAATAACTCAAGGAAATACCACCCATGGGTCCCTATTGAAAAATCACTTGGCAGTGAAGTCAGTCAAACAGATGAATCAAAATATAGAACTTGGGAAATAAAAAAAAAAAAAAATGGTGGTATAAAGGCTGAGTGTAAAACCAATATCCCTTTATATATAGAACTTAAATAAAACAACAGATGTGATTGCAGATCAAAATCTAGATGTGGTACATTTTGACAAATCATTTACGAGCCTGGAGTGGGGAAGGAACAAAGTGGGAGAAAGTGTCCAGGAAGCAGAGATCAATGTCATGAGCAAGAGGTCAATTGACACTAACTAAAAACAGTAAATGCAATGAGTGGAAAAACAGAAATTCTCTCACACTCTTTTTTTTCTTAATTTTTTTTATGTAACGAGATAAATATTTTGAGTAATATATTTTCTTGTTCAACCACTGTCTAGATTCTTTCAGTTTCACACCTATGTCTTTTTCTATTAAATACAAGTGATATTAAATGTGGTATTTTCATTAATGCATCTATTTCTATGTTATTAATTCGCCTCCATGTCTGCCTTTCTACACTTTGATGTGTAAGTTTGTGAAGATAAATGCCTGAAACTTTGCTTACTAAATGTTATGAGTGGTTAGTACTTGTGATAAGATAGTAGTATCTACTGTTTACGTATTTTTTTTTTTCCCTTTTTTTCGTGACCGGCAACGGATCGCAACCCTCAGTGTTGCGCCCGCACCGGACCGGTACCGGCAACGGGATCGCAACCCTCGGTGTCGCGTCCGCACCTCGCTCAGCCAGTGAGCAGCCGGTCTGTATGCACTTTGATGTGTAAGTTTGTGAAGATAAATGCCTGAAACTTTGCTTACTAAATGTTATAAGTGGTTAGTACTTGTGATAAGATAGGAGTATCTACTGTTTACGTATTTTTTTTTTTCCCTTTTTTTCGTGACCGGCAACGGATCGCAACCCTCAGTGTTGCGCCCGCACCGGACCGGTACCGGCAACGGTATCGCAACCCTCGGTGTCGCGTCCGCACCTCGCTCAGCCAGGGAGCAGCCGGGCTGTATGTGGGATCCGAACCCTCGGTGGGAGCACCGCCGCACTCCCAAGCAGCGCACTGTAGCAGTGCGCCACCGGGCCGGCCCAAGTATCTACTGTTTACTTATTAATGCCTTTCTGTATTGCTTAGTTTATAGTAATAAGTGTTAGTCACTTCATAAAAAAATGTCTTTAGAATAAGATAACCAAAAATATTTGGTCACAAAGAAAGAATAATATAAAATTCCTTACAGTATAAAAGAATATTAAACACACACAAACACCCAGTATTTTACTGTAGGACAAAACCAAAAGAGGCATACATTTTTATCAGATGAGAAGATTTAATAGCATAAAAAGTTAATTTTTCCTAATTTATAATTTAAATGTAATCTCGATTTAATCTGTTTGGCACTGGGGATATTATTCTTCCTCTTTCCTGGAAGAACAGACAGGTGAGAGAAGCGAATAAATATTTGGAAAAGGAGACTTTGAAATGAAGAGTGTGAAGAAAACACTTGGAATTATTTTCACCAAAAACACACACACAATCCAAAATTATTATGAGGAAAGAATATTTAGCATAGTGCTGATGTAATTAGGCAGATCAGTGGGCAGTGTTCATACCTAGAATATTTTTTAATTGCAAATTTTCTAATCATCAAGAAACATTTATTTAATCTTCATATATATGAGGCTTTTGAAAAAATATAAACAAGGTTTTTTAAAACATACAAGCAAAATATAGTGAACATAGATTAAAGAATTAAAATTTTAAATTAAGTTATTAAAAAATTATAAAATCTTTGTTTGGCTTGAGTATGATTTCGTTGTAGGAAAAGCCATTTCCCAACAACAGTAGCAATCATAAAGAAAAATGTAAATTTTCTGTTTTTCAAGAAACACCAGAGAATGTTATGCAAGGATGGCTTTGAATTTCTTCTTCACCTTTAAACATAGCAATAACAGGTAATATTGAATATTAAACATATATATCTTTGTTCAAAGAAGGAGGCTAATATTCAAGAATAGAATGGAATAGAATAGAAAAGAAACACACAGTGTTACATGGAGGCCCAATCAAAGAGCATCTGAGAGTTTAGTATCATTAATTGAACCAATGAGAAGTTTGGCCCTATGTGTAGAGGAAAAGCAGAGGCAGATTTACTGTTTATGAGATTTGGGCTGAGGTGGAGCTCTGGAACCTGTGAACAGAAGCCCGAAGTCACCCTGAATACTATTGTGGAAGAGCAGCCAAAGGAATCCCCTTGGACAGTACCTGAGATAATTCATCCTCTGATTCTGCCCTCAGGATCCCTCAGTCCAGGTGGAGATAAATGAAACTACTGCCAGAGAGGAAGAAATTGGTAGAGAGAAAGAAATAGTCATCCCAATGAGCTCACAATCAAATGTCAAAGCACTGGAAGAATTACTTCTTTAGGGAGGGTGTGGATCAAATTTGCAATCAAAATATAAATTCTCCTAGTTTTCTTCTGATCATTCCTCCACCTCCTTCACAAGGCCAACCTCCTCTTCTAAGCTATTAAATTTAGAATTCCTCAAAATCCTAGCGTATACCTAAACACAAATGACTCAAAAATTTATGTCTCTAGTGCAAACTTTTACTCTGAGCTCCAGACCTTTATATCAACTCTTTGTTATCTCTTTTTGGAATTTGGATTTTTTAAAAGAACTTCAAGCTCAACATATTTAAACTCAACCCAAAGTGTTTCTCTTTTGGTAGTCCTTATCCCAAATAAATGGCATAGTTATATCCCTGCAGTTCTCGAAGACAAAACCCTGGATTCAGCCATGGTGTCCCCTCTCTATTACGAAATCTATCCTCAAGAGCCCTTTTGATTTTGCCTCCTAAATTTCGATTACTTCTATTTCACTTCAACTTGACCAGCTCCTTCTAGGTCCAAGTAAATATGATCTCTCAACTCAGAGTGCTGCATTGACCCTACTAATTGTTTTGCTTCTGTGCCGTCTGCCACACTTTACAATTCATGCCTCACATCATCGTAATCAGTTATTTTTTCTCAAAATATAAATCTAACATATAACATTTCAATGATTTTCCTTTAACCTAAGGGTATTTTTTTTTAAAAAAATAGGTTTTCAGGGGACCTAAATAAATTGACTCATGTTTACATTTGTGGCTTCTCCCTATTTCAGTCTTTTCTATTTTCTTACTGTTCTTTACAGTCCCCATATCCACCCACATGCGTCCACACATGGAAGAGTTCTTCCTGAAAGAGTTTTTTCATTCTTCTTCAATTATTAAGGTCATCTCTTCCTTCAGCTTTTACTTCAACTTTTATTTCCTCAGGAAAACTTTTCCTAGGTACCCCTATTATGCTGAATTTCATTTTAAAGGTGCTCATAGCACCAAGCTCTTCACTGATGTGAGCACTATTGTAATGTAGCATTGGTTTATGTAATTACTTAATTAATATCTGGTTCCTCAATTAGTCTGTAAACAGCATCTATTTGCTCACCATTATATCTCTAGTACCCAGTACATAGTATATACTCAGGAAATATTCATTAAACGAACATGAAATTTGCTAAATGAAACAAGCATTGCTAAAAATTTAGCAGGACCTGTGGAAAATAAAACAATATGTGAAAAACATAGGCAAAGTTAGAAGAAAGACAAAGAGATTACAAGAAAAGGAGACGTTGAAGATGGCAGAGAGAGGGAACACAGGAGGAAGGAATGAATGAACCACAGAAGGGAAGCACAGTGCCTGGCACATTGTATCAACTTAACACCTATTTGATGGCTGAATGGATGTTAGCATCGGAGACTGGAAATTATAGTTCTTTGGCGATAAAAATGAAAGAATAATTATAGAGATAATTTCTATTTGAAGTTCAATGAATTCCCTTAGTATGATTTGTGTCTTAAAAGTGAGAAATTTCTTGCTGTCTGGATTGCAGAACCATCTCTGTTTCAAGTTAAAACCACTGTTCTTGCAGCTATGTGCATTGTAAATTACCAATGTCTTATCAAATGTTCCAAAAGGAACATTATAAATTAACTTGAATATTCTGGGCTCTCAGTAATATACTTCACTTTCCTGAACTAAGTATTTCATCTTATTTAGCATATTTCAGCTTTTCTCCATTCTAATTCCCCTAACTTTCGTTATGTCAAAGTAACTGACAGTTCTGACTTCCCGACTTGACTATCAGGGAATCCTCTTTTCCTATTTGTGATGGAGACTGTCCCTCTCTGTCCACCCACAGTGCTTCCATATTATCCTTCCTCTCAAGCATTAGCAAACCCAATAGCTTCTCTGCGTCTTCATCACAAAACAGTTTCTTTAGTCTCATCCAGATTGGACATGTCCTTAACCTAAAATGACTTTGGAGAAAGAAATTTTTATCTTCTTCAGGTGTATGTTCTCTTGGTTGGCCTCAAGGCAAATTAATAAAACTAGGTCAGAATGTATATGCTGTCCTTCTTGATGTCAAATGACTTGTATAAACAGCACACACCCTCTGGCGATTTCCTACACAGAATTCCTTAGGGTAAGTCACATTAAAAATTGAAATATGTTCATGTTAACAAAAATTGGAGAAAAAAACATGTGATGAGAGACTTAATTGGAAAGTATCTTTTCCTTCATGTCAATACTATTCCCTGATTTTTTTTTAATAGTCTAGCATACAAGTCTCTGGAAATAAAGTGCTTTGAAACAGAAAATATTCACAAGTTTTCACAGCCAGCTGCCAAGGACATTGAGGAGAATGAAAAGGTCTCACCCCATCAATGATCCTAAACATATAGACTCCAGCCTGAAATGCCAACAAAATTCTTTAAAGTTCACAGAGATATTCATATTGTAAGGTTTTCTTTCCTAATAGGATCCTCAAAAATGCAGAATTGCGATTTCACCTCTGTTCATTCATCTGGCTTTCTGATATCATATGATTTTCATTTTCTTCAAAAATAATCAGTTTACAATGTTAATTTTAAAAGTTTATTACGTAGAGTGATTCTACATTCTCATTTGCCCAGGATAGTACCAGTTTCAGATTCTTCTTTCTGTGTAATTATTAACAGTGCCTTCTTCTACTCTCACAAGGTTACCCAATAAATTATATGGTCACTTAATTATAAAGCTTTGATGACCAGCACTAAATGTTTCAAAGTAACATGAATAGTGTTCCACGAACCATATACTAAAAGTGTAATATTTACCTACCTGAAGGCATACAATGTGTTTGTCTGTCCAAAGAGCAGTTTTTCAAAGAGAGGAAAAAATATTCTCAACAAAGACCCTGGGTGTGACTATTTAGAATCCATGATTAGATTCCTTTAAAAATGTCACATTAGTTATTACCATTGCACTGTGCAAATTGCATTCATCTCCCTAGTGGTCATGAGACAAGAGGAACAATAGTTTATCATCCACTTCACAAATAGATGTAGTGCCCAAATAATTTCCTAGGGAATCTTCCCACATACTTGATGCGGAAATGACTGACCTATGTCAAACCTTGTCACCTCTCTCGTGTTTGCACACAAAGTGTGGCAAACTAAACCTTTGGTTTTGGTGGGGGGGGGGACAAATACATATTACATTGGTGGATTAATGGAAAGACATTTAACTTCCAGTCTGCGTGATAAAAAAAAATATCTATAACAAATCCTACTTCAACGGTATTCAAACAATCTGTTAATGGCCCGAAACATCTGCAATACCGTAACTCTACTGGTTTTAAGCACTGATGGGAAACAGCCTGTAAGCTCAAGGGAAAACTGCTCTTTCAACAAATAACACCTCACCCTATAACCAGTTCATCTTCTCCCCCATTTAGGATACCCATATTATTCATAGAGTTTTTCAAGATAGGCAATTCTGACTCCTCTCAGAGTTGGCCAATCTATGAAGAAGCTAATTCATACAGGCTACCTTTCGAAGCTAAAAAAAATTCTAAACATGAAAAAAGAGTAGAGACTGGGATAATCCCAAAAGTTGAAACCTCTGATAGTCTTTGCTCAAATAAATTTGTGATTTAGTCATCACTTCACAGTAAGTTATGACATCAAAGCAACACGTTCTCTGATAGAAAATGAATTATATCTAATTAGGTTGATCTAGGCAGAAAAGTCACACTTGGATGTGTATGGAGAATTGTGATGAGTATGAATAGTATATACTATATTTATTTTATATATAAGAAGGGTGGTTTATTTAGAAAACTGAACATGAATTCTTAACCAAATTATCCAAGCATAAATTAGAAGATGACATGTGGTTTATACATGCATACTCTCGATATTAGACCAACATAAAAGAAAAATAAAAAAGCAAGAACAAGATAGGCAATGAGACCACAAAAGAGTTGTTTGGATACTTTAAATAATTTCATGGTGCCAGGTCTACCCAAATTATTTTCCAGGGACTTTAAAGAATCTGTATATAAAATGCTTATGGAATGGAGACATGCCAAAGGACTGGAAGCATTCATATGTGTCCTGGTTTTTCTATGGCAGAAAAGTATCAGTTCTGGAAATTGCCAAAAAGTACTTGATTAAAGCTCCTGCCAAAATTCTGCATTGAACTATTTCACATGTAAAAGATTAGAAAAACAGAAGTATAAATGTCAAGAATGGCCTGAAGTCCTCTCTTTTATGAGTTCAGAACAAACTTGAAGCCCCACAAAAGTAAAATTAGGCTGCTGAGTGATTTTCTGCTTATGTTTATGAGATGCCCCTTCAGTCTACACAGGGTTCAAATGGTATTTTCTTTACCTTCCTGTGATATGGAGTTGCTTTGGGGAACATGGTGCTGAAGGGGAGAAGAGATGCTGTAATATGCCACGCCCTGACCATCCCATCTTGTATATATAGTTTCCAACTTGGCTCTCCCCTGGGCTGCATTTCCCACAACAGGAATGGAAGACTTTGTTCCCATTACTGCTTGAAAAGGCTCAGGGCATGCATCCCTGAGTGTT
>NW_007729224.1:43329-44905 GCF_000696425.1 Galeopterus variegatus | reverse complement strand
TGTTAGTTTTCTGAATGACAATCACAGCCTAGCTGATACTCTTTCTCCCAAGGCCAGCTGCATGCTTATCAGCAATTCCAACTTGGCTCTTTGGGTCAAACTTTTTCCATTCTAATTTTAGTACCAGAAGTTTTGAAGCATATGCTAATGAATTTCATGATGGCCTAATCCCCAAATCCCAGCTTTTCCACTGTGTGCCATGTTCTGGAGGCCTTGAAAATTATTTTCTGTGGCTGTTTCATGCTGGAAGTTTTTCAGAGTCTTCAAATATTCCCCTTTCTATGTTGCCCAGTTACAATGGTTCCTTCTAGTTTTGAAGTGAGTAGAACTCAGATAGCAATTCTGGCTACTTTTCTTCCCTCTCTCTTTCTCTCTCTCATCCATGAAGAAAGAAAACTCCCAAAGTGTCCTTCATTCAACAGATACTGACCACTTACAATGTTCCTGATACTATGCTTTGATCTTGTAGCTACAATCAACCTTCCCAACATGTGAGATGGCCACGACTAGTGTGGAGGCATAAAGAACACTAAGTTAAAAATATCACCTGGGAAGTCAATGCCAAATTTTCCAGTGATTACTCCTTAAAGTTGAAGCACTGATAGGAAAGCCATGAGCTTAATATTGGCATAAAAACTCTGCCCTGGCCATATGGAATCTCTGTATGATAAAAGGAGCAATACGGTCTATGAGTAAGACAAAGAAGTGGGAGTGTGAGTCAGAAGGAGCTCGGAGGCAGAGACAGATGTACAGGATTAAGACAGAAAGCAAGGTATCCAGTAGGGGGAGGAATAGTAGAGAATGAGGAAATTTCATGAAGGGTATGAGAGTAAAAATGATGGCACTGTTTGGAGCTTTCATGGGTTCTACTCCTCCTGGGGCCTGACATTATTATATTTCTAACCTTCCCCCAAATTCACCATTTCTTGGATTTTCATGCATGTGTTTCTTCAAAACTAAAACTTTACTGCAACAAGATCTTCTAACAACTATTGAGCAATCAAAATGAACCGTACAGGAGCTTTGTGCTTTACATATGTTATTCACTCTAAATTTATAATGTAAAGTAAATATTGTCACTCTCATTTTTTACAGTGCAAAACTGAGGACCAGACTGACTAAAAATAGTATAGTACTCAAAAGGAAGAGTATTTCTCTCTTCCTATAGTGAAATAGTATAGTGCTCAAAAGGAAGAGTATTTTCTTAAGATACAAAATCACATTTAAACCTCTGAGGTTAGTCTTGAGAAACGAGATAGTAACAAGACCTTTTAGTTTTATGTATGATTTCTTTAGAACAAAGAAATTTTCTTATCTGTGAAGTGAGCTGATTTCCAGGAAAGCAAAGGAATTCGCCTTTGTGTCTTTGAGGTAGAGAATGCTGGAACTTGTCCAAAATTTGCAGTTCTATGGCTGGTGAATTTGCTGATAGGTAAAATATATGAGAACTGAGGGACCTGTTAGCTTGGCCTCCAAGTGTTGTTGCTCTTCATCAAATTTAGTCTTGAGGGCACGGGATTGCCCTCCCTGGACGAACCAGTGAGCTCTGGGACGTTCTCTAAATTAGCAATGGTGT
>NW_007729224.1:35705-42121 GCF_000696425.1 Galeopterus variegatus | reverse complement strand
GAAAATCAAGTACAACGTATTTTGAGAAGTAAAATTAGAAAAATTAAAAAATAAAAAATAAATTAAATAAATAAATGAATCACTTACAACATGGCCATAATATTTTGAATGTATCTTGTTAAAAAAAAGAAATGGGGTAGGGACAAGTCCCAAAAGGAGACCATGGGATGAAATGGGTGTGGGAAGGGGGGGATTGTTAGTTAACTCATATCTCTGTTTTCCCAAAATTTCGAAGCATTTTTTGTTGGAGCTTCTTCCTGATGAAGGAATATTCATCCCACCTGTTGATTTGCCCAATGAAATGTGAGAGGAAGTGGCACATGCAGAAAGTTTTGGAACCATTACTCTGTGCTTTGGACTGAAGAGCTAGAGTGACCCACGATGGACAAGTAAGACATACATGGTTGTTGTTAATCCACTGAGATTTGGGATGTCATTTATTACTACAGCCTAACATAGCTAAGCTGATTATACACAATGTAGTACCAAAAAGTGTGATGCTGCTCTAACCAAAAAAAATTTAAAATACTGGCTTTGGAGTGTCAGATAGTGAGTGGTAAGAAAATTGTTAGTGAATGCTGGAAAGATGCTGACATATGTTTGCAGGAAGAAAACAATTGGTAAAACTATCATCTGCTATATTTTAGAAAGCAGATAATGTACCTAATGTACATTTTGGCTTTGGCAGTAGAAGTGGAAAAATAGGATATTAATAGCTTCAGTTGGTTGCATTTGACAAGGTATTACAAAATGAGCTCCGAAAAGACTTGGACACATTACAAACATTTTGGGAAGACAATTGAGAAAGTCGTGAAATTCCAGAATGTGTAGGGTTTGAAGATGCAACTGGTTGTCATTTCCAGCAAGTAAAAATATGGCTGATTAAAACTCAGTCTCCATAGGAATAAGGAACAAATCAGGGCATAAAAATGCAACTCCTTTAAAAAAAAAAGAAAAGAAAAAAGAATTTTAAAAACTCTTATGAATCTAGGACTAAATTTTTTCAATTGGTTATAATGACTCAAGAAAGAAAGTATAGCTATTCTAAGAAGACTGACAGACTCAATCCACCAGCAAATACATCGAGAGAGAGAGAGAGAGAAACTTGTTATATTATAAATGTGGATTTGGGCTACTTACATACACAGCTAACTGTAACCAAATAAATAAAAACACTCACTCAAGTACTTCAGAGAACTGCATGGTCAAAAGAACCATCAGCCAGAAGTAAAAACACAGTAACTGATTAACTCACAAAATGATTTTTGCATTCCCAACCTTGTACTGGCAGGAAGCTGGTTGATGAATCTGTTCAATCCCCAAGGAAGACATATGAGTATTCTATAATTTCCCTTCAGACAAGACTAAGAAGGAAAGTGAAAAAGACAGAAACTTCCAGAGAGTAGACTCAAGAGCCATAGGGAACAATTGATTAGGAGAGCTCCATACGCAAGCTTAGTCAAGAGAGCCTCTGCTCTTTGCCATTTCTAAAACTACTGTCCCTCAACACCTTAACTTCGATTCAGAAAACCTTTTCTACACTACAAGTCCTGTCCTGTGGGATCAGGTTAATGAGGTCTTGACTCCCCTTACTGTTCTCATAAGACTATGCACTACTCCAAATCTTTCATCTAATTTTGTAATCAGGAGTTTATTTTTGAGACTATTTCATTAATTTATATATTACTTACAAAATTACAATTTCTATGAAGTCAGGGCCCCTGGTTTGGCTCACCATTATATTTCCAGAGCCTAGTCCTATGCCTAGTACATGATGACTAACTGACAAATATTTGTTAAATGAATGTTTTCCCAACTTTGTTTCCTTAAGCTGGAGTGCTTTCAAGATGGAGTTCCTAGTGTATCCCTGTCCCATAGGATCAGGTTAATGAGTAGGCTGGATAGTGTGAATGCTGATTTGTGGACCTCCCTTTCTTTCCTTCAAACCCACTTTAATACAGTTTGCAATTGGTCACTGTGATTCTCCCCCTAGAGGCTCTTGAGTATGACTTTAAATCCTGGTATGTCTGGGATAAATCTGGTATTCACCAGGTGTCCATGCATAATTATTAATAATGCCCCTTTTCATTCTCAAAGGTTTCCAGGTTTAGCAGATGAATTGTTTAGTGCCCCTATTCTTAGTTGGGGCTATGCCACCTGAACCTTTGCACACCCCGTCTAAAATGTCAGCATTCCCCAAGTTAAAGATAAAGAAATGAAGTTACCTCTATTAGTATCTAGAGTGCCAAACAGAAGCAGAAGTCCAATTACAGACTTTGTCCTATGAGTTATTGTGGCTATTTAACCTGGTCTATCAAAAAATAAAACCAGTTCGACACAACTACCTTAACTGAACAAAAGAAGCAGAGGAGGTCGATATCAATAAATTGCAACCAGTGCCAAATTACTCTCCATTTTTAGAACCTGACGACTCTCAAAAAGTTACATACAAGACAAAAAGATATATGGGAATTCTTCACCTTGGAGAGACTCCCACACTGAGTTCAATTGTGATGTCTGTATTATAGGCCTTTATACCTAAAGCAAATGGAAATGAAATCCGAGGGGAGTGAGAAACTTGGAAAATCCCACACTGTTAGTAAATTAGGTCTTTTGAAAAAAGGAACATCCTAGCAACTCAAATAAATCAATGGGACTGTAAGAAACAACACTGAAAGGTAAGTGCACTTTCAGGGTTACATCTTTGTTCTCTTTCTTTCTTAGCTATTTGACTCATGTGGTAAAATAAATTTCTCTTGATTTTTTTCTTTCATGATGTACAAGTTACGGAGCCTGACAGACTTAACTCACCAGAGTTCTAATTACAAAGCAACACAGTTGCTGCAGAGAAGGGCACTGCCATGTTACTGAACCAACTGGGCCTGAGATGTGTGGCTGGAATCTTATTTCCCTTTGCTTTACAGTGATGAGAGACTGCCCAGATGCCCTAACAGCAGGGCTTCTTTCAGATAAAAGGTAATTAAACCTTACAGACAAATGCAGTGATTTGAGTTCTTACAGAATTAAACAAGTTAACATAGTCGGAAATAACACCAGCATAACGATAGGCAAAAAAAGGAACGAGACACTCTGATGAGATTTTCAAATATTTCTCTTCCTTCTCACTACCGTATCAAAGTAAGTAATTAATTGGTGTACTCTTCTCCTTTCATCCAAATGAAAGGGGAGCTCAAAATTAGAAAAAAAAATAGTGTCCTTACAACATCATGTCAGGATAACAGGCCCCAGAAATTAAAAATGCTTATACTTACTTAGGGTGACCAGCCTTCCCAGTTGGCCAGGGACTGTCCCAATTTTCACGGTAAAAGTCCTGTGTCTGAGAAACCCCCTCAGTCCTGAGCAGGATGGAACAGTTGGTCACCCTACTATTTCTTTTCAAGGAGATGGAGGGTGGATTCAACTTTATAAATTCAGTGCTCTTAGAACTTTCTATATTTCTAACGTGGAACATATATGTATATAGACCTATTTAATATACGTAAGTGCTTTCTTTCTGTGTATTTTGTTTTTTTCATATTTTTAGTTAATCTACAGTTTGTTCAATTGAAAGGTAATATTTTTTGAGGAATGTTAGATGTAATCATCAATACAAGAGTAGTGGGTTAATATTCAGACCAGTATGTTGTATAGTTCTTTCCATAAGGTTTTCACCCACAGAGATAATGACCCCAAATAGGCAGTGGAGTGGGAAAAGCATAAGGTGAAAGCAAAACCTCCTTTTCTTCAGTGACACAGCATTACACGAAGATTCAAAAAAGAGCGAGAGATTCATATGCATTTTCTGCAAAGTTTGGGTAAGTCTGGGCTTCATAAATCTAGAAAAATTTCTTGGAGAAAGCATACATTTTAGTACCTGTGCTGCTATCTACTTAAAAATGTCAAATGGAAGCTAAAGGTAAGAGTTATAACAAATAACTCTTTTTGCTGTTGTTGTTAAGTCTTACAAAATCAGAAATGATATTTGCTAAAGAAGATTTTCTCTCCCTCTAGATTTAAAAAGATAGCACAACTAGATTTGGGGCTACATAGACAGTAGAGAGAAATCTAAAAATTCTTAGCAAAACTATGGCTTTCACCTCTTTATAATAATGTATGAAAGCAGAAGTGACTAAATGAATTTCATAGCAAAAACATTCTATACAGAGAGCTATTAATTCCCGGCACAAAAACTCATCTGCGAAATGTAGATGAAGTGTACAGTACGTGATGGACATCTTACTACGTGTAACAATACATGGGTGGGTTCTTTTACTCAGAACTTTATGAACAACGTAAGTGATCTGATCCGACTAATTTAAAACAAAAAAATGAAATGCGACATACATGTATTATGATACAAGTAATTTAAGCATAAATATATCTAACAAAATTTGACTGTTAAATAATCAAGTCCTAGCAGCAATGATCAATTTCCCACTCACTCAGAAAACTAGAGTAAGCCACAATTGTTAGGAATGTTCTTCCCATTCTTGCTCTGTGAGTATTGCACCACTTCTTCCAAGTTCTGCTGTCTTCTCACTGTGTCTCACGCTGCTTTTATCTCTGCTGGCTTGTGCTTTTCAGTTTGTTTATGAGGCTCATTGGCTTCCTGTCTATCTCCTCCCAATGTCTTGTATTCTGTGACTCATCATACGACAGGGAAGGGAGCTATATTTTATAATATTTTGAGAAGCGACTAACGTTCTGGTTTGTATCCAAATTGAAAACTGACTTTCCCTTTTGGCCAAAATCATAGAAACCACTGCATGTTCTATGGAACTTGTGTGATAGCATTAAACAGACTTTTTTAGCCGCAATAATTCTGTGTGGACCTCTTTTTAATCGTTTCTCAATCAGCACCATGTGCAACAAATATACAGTGCAAACCTCTAAATACATGTACACCTATTCATATCTTGTGTTTTCTTTTTATACCAGATTTTTATTATGTAATTAAGTAGTTATTCAAAATTTTAGTTAAATTTTGTAACTTTCAATCGCTTTCTCTAAAAGTAGACTTGCCTTTTTCTCTCTAATAAAAAGATGAACATTTTACACAATAAAAATCTCATGTTTTACTACTCTTAGAGCCTGTGCAGCATTGTATTTCTTTTTTTATCTTTACTTGGCTTCATCAAAATAAAACTCCCTGAAGACACACATTCCCTCATTATCAATATAAAATAATGATACGAGGTGTCTTCAAAAAGTTCATAGAGAGTGTCATGCTATCTTTTGATTCCGTTTTTCCACAAGCTTTTGAAGTACCCTCAGATGGATGTCTTAGAATTTATGGTTATTTTCAATTTTGTTTTATTTTATTAAAAGCATTTTTTTATGTGACCGGTAAGGGGATCGTAACCCTTGGCTTGGTGTCACCCGCACCGCACTCAGCCAGTGAGCGTACAAGCCATCCCTATATAGGATCCGAACCCGAGGCCTCAGCGCTCCCAGCGCCACACTCTCCCAAGTGAGCCACGGGGCTGGCCCATTAAAAGCAATTTTAAATAAAGATTACATCTAGCTATCTTTTGTCCTATGTATTGCTGGTTTCTCTTGGTAAATATTGTACCATGTTAGAATATTTTAAGTTGGGTTTTAAACTGTATTTTGGTAAGAAGAATACTCCCTGATAATGGTATAAGTTGGAAAATGGGATATGTGTAAAACAATTTGAATGTTGAAATTTGGTATCAGACAGAGAAGCTTTAAAATAAATGCAATATCCTATGAACTTCACAGTCATTTAAAAAAACATGTAAAAAATAAAAAGCAAGGAAACATAAGCTATCTAGTTAATTCCATACATATTATGGTAAAAGTGTATCAAGGCAAGGGAATTAATTCAGGGTCTTTTTTTTTTCCCCACCCCCCATGTAGTTTGGTAAGATTTTACTAAATCTAGAAAAATCTTTCTTTAAAACAAACAAACTTGTATTGTAAATGTGCTAGACACACAACAGGAAATACAAACCTTGATCTGTATCAACAAATGTTTATCATCTTACAATAGAACGGGTAGGGTTTTTGTCCCTCAGGGAACACTGGGTAGTGGCTCAACTTAGGGGGAAAAAAAAAAGTTAAAAGTAGGGCAATTATATTATGCAGATTAAATTACCATATTGAAGTCTTTTGTCATCTTCTCTTTGTGCCTGAAGATTTCTAGATTCTTTTAAAAAATAGTCAATAGGACATAGAGCTGTTCTGCAAATTGATACACCTCAACTTGCCAGTCTAAAGGAAAATAACAAAAGCACATAACACATCACTATGGAGCTGAAACAATGGAGAAAATTAGTGGGACACTAATAAAAGAGGTCTTTTTAAACCTGGCCAATCAAAATGTGCTTCTCAGACCAACAGCCCCATCATCACCTGGGAACTCATAAAAAAAAAAAAATTATATATATATATAA
>NW_007729224.1:19944-34705 GCF_000696425.1 Galeopterus variegatus | reverse complement strand
CATACACGTCCATATATATATATATATATATATATATATATATATATATATACACATCTCAGCCCCACCCCAGACCTGATGAATATGAGTCACCTGGCTATGTTAATAAGCTCCCCCAGGTGATTTGAAAGTAAATTAAAATTTGAAAAACATGGCTTTAAAACACAGCTTTGCTACATGTTTCTAAGGCAAAAACCAGTATTTACTTTCTCCACTGTGGAAAAGTATGATGAAATTTGTGAAAATGATGCATAATTTTTAAATTTGTGGTTTGCAGTGCCCGTTCTCTTCAGTGAGTCATTCTGAAGTTGCAATGCAAACATTTCCTCTCAAAGTGGAAGGATTTTGCCTTTAGAAGACCTCCCAATTGTTGCCTCCTAAAACACCTGGACATTTTGTAGAAATAATTCCATTTCTATGGCTTTACCTGCAGAGTCTTCCAGTGTTTCCAAATACATCGGCACTATTCACTATGCAGTTCTGCTTCTTTATTTTCATTATATTTGTCACTTTCTGCTCTATGGCTGTATATATCCTATGTCCTGTAATGCTAAGCAATCCAGTGTGCAATTCTAAAAGCATCATTCACAAGAAATAAGTGCTTTGGTCCAATTTGAGAAAAATACCACAAACGTGCTCTTTTTTCCTCCCCAAAGAGCTGCAGGATAGAAAACATGCCCTGAAAGCCATTTTCTTCAGAAATCACTTATACACAGATTTAGGGAGCCTTTTGGCAGAGATAACTCGTTAGAATATGAGTGTCAACAGGCCAGTCTCTGAAGTGAGTGAGTGAAAGTTATGACAGGCAAACACCTCTTAACTTACCATCAGCTTACCTGGTTTCTCAATTCCTCTGACAGTACTTGGATTTGTGACTTTAGGACAAAATATGACAACACTAGATATTAAATCTTGAAAAGTATAACTTAGAATGAACTTTCCCTCATATGTCTTTTTATTCTTTCCTAAATCAAGTGAACCTATTTTAAATATTCTGTCTCCTAAGTGATATTGAACAATAAACTGGGAGAAGTTCTGGGAACTTATGGTACATTATTAGTTTGTGATATTCACCACAATTATGCTTTATGACTAGACATTTTGTTAATCTTTTTTTTTCATTAAAAAATAAAAGGGTTCCTATACTTATTACTTAGGAGAGGATTCTTCTAATTTTAACCATGTTTTCTAAACTGAAAATTGAACATCTGACTAAGTGTTAGGGGTCTGTTCCTGTCTGTTTAATGAGGATAGAGCAAGCCAGGAAAGCTAGTGGTTCTGAGGACTGACACGACTGGAAACGATCCATGTCATGAATAATCCATCTGGCTTTGTAAGAATGTGGTCATGTACTTCATTTTCTCACTACCTGGGTAGGTTGAGACTATAGCAGACCCAGATCCCTTTTCTAATCCTCTTAGGCAGCTAGATTGCTGGAAGCTTTGCAGTGTAGCCTCATGAACTTCACACTCCGAGCAGTAGGAAATGGCTCCTAGACTATGTTCAGAAAATCAGAAACGGACAATAATTGCATCTGACTAGGACAAGTCTCCGCCAATGTGAAAATAAGCAGAAATATAAAACGTAAGTGTCCAGGTAATCACAATAATTTAATAATCAAAATTTAAATTGCAAAGTTAAAAATATATTTGTATAATTGATATTAAAACCATCAGAGTTGCATTAATATTCACAGTTTAAACTTTGCATTTAGACATTTCATCTAACCTCTCTAAATTGCTAACATGTTCACATTTCAAGTAAAAAAGATGTAAGTCCATGTCAAAGTCTGCTAAAGAAAATGTTCTAGAATCAGAGCAGTGACCTCTCTCTCCCCGACTCCAGATGCGACTACTCCAGCTGCGAGCATCATGCGTGAACTTTCATCCCTCACAATGTTAAAGGGACTATATGCATGTAATATCCATAGTGAGGCTTTCTTGTGTTCTTAATAAAAGAATTAAACTTTGCAGGAAAGTGAAAGGAAAAGTTGCTCTTTTAAAAAAAATAAAACATCACAGTATAGGTAAAACCTGTAGGGATTCAACAGTACTTGAAAGATGACTTTTAAGTATTCTTGATCTAAATCATCTAAGGGGATTGTGAGAATTAATGAATAGTGGGTTGCAGACTAGGTCAAAACAGAACTTCTCTACCGTATTACCCCCAAAAGTTTTTATTGTAGAAGCACAATTTTAACTTACTATTTGGGATTTATTCAATCAGATATTTGCCTTTCAAATAGTCATTTACATGGCAGGCAGTTCATGGAAATCTAATAAAATTACAGAAATAAAGCCATTCACCTTCAAAATATACCAGAATTTCATTTATTAAGGAAATCTATTTGAAATGTAAATGATATAATTTCAACACCTATGAATTGAGTTCCTGTTATGTGTGAAACACGGTATTAGGCACTGGAGGCAGAGACAAATCTTCAAGCTCAGGTGTTGTCCTTCACATGGCTATCAGTGAGGGAGAAAGAAGAGCATAAATTGTTTTAAATTAAAATTACAAACATTAAGTAACCCTGCCTTTGGAGTGCAAAAGTGGCCATAGCCAACATGTAGATGAATAAATGTGGCTGTGTTATAGTAAAACTTTATTTACAAAAATAGGTAGTGGGGCTGGATTTGGGCCACAGACAATGTATGGACGATCCCTGCTCTATAAAATGTTTAAATTGCATCTTGAAAAGCAAGCTTATGCATAAGAGTGTCTGTGGTTGCAATATACTTTAAATTATACATATGTGATAAAACAGCCAGCTCAATAGGTGACTCTAAACTGGAACTTTGTCATATGCACATTTTATGTTGAGACTGTATTGTAATTACTCAGTATATATGGAGCAGGGGCAATTTAATGGCTTAATGTGGGGGAAGATAAAACACTAGAAGATATATTTCATGGGACAATTTTATTATAGCCTCAGGGGACGTACTAGATAAGTTGCAGAGTTTTTCCTGTTTTCATTTTCAGTGTTTTTATGATGTATTCAAGATGAATTAATGCAACAATTTTTTACTTTAGATTCCATGTATTGAAGTTTAATAAGCTACAACCACTAGTCAGAATAAACTGTTTCTTTCAAATAACAACAACAACAAAAAATTCACATTTTCTTTAGGGAAAAATATTACAAACACACACATACAAAAAAACTAAAGGTATTATAACCCATTGCCAATACCAACAGGTACCTAAATTAGAAGATATATTTGGCATCTCTAATTTAATTCAGTGTTTACCACATTGACTATGTTTTTATTCCCTGGGAAATTGTAAGAATAAAATATTGCAGCTTTTATTCAAAGATAAATGATCATAAAGGGTGAAAGGAAATCTGTATGAAATACTTGCAATAAAGAACTCAATATGTGTGCTGTAAGCATAGTAATAAAATTTGCATTGCAAATGGTGTCCTCTGTGTTTCTTACTAGCCAGTTTTCAAATGTTGAAAAGGCAACATTCTACTCTGTCTCTAACATCTGATTAGTTAAAATGGAATTTTTAAGCTGATAACTTTAAATGTTTACTACACATAAATTTTACAAATAAATAGTATAATCCTGTGATATACCAAGTGTAATTTATGAATTCATGAGATGTTTTTCTACTTAGATTTACTTATTTTGAAGCTTTACAATTATGCCCATCAGCAAAAGAATGAAACAATTTGAAGCTTTTTTTTGAATGATCCTAGATTTGCCTATGTAAATGATTATGAATTTAAAGATGTTTAATAATGAGCACAAATAATCTTCAAGAAAATACTTAGTGGTTCTGTGCCTCTATACATGTTCATGAGTGGCCTAGCCTTTGTAATTCTTCATGAGAGTCTTAAATGTTGGTCTGCTCTGAATATTACACAATGAGGACTCTGGGCTTTGTTTCATTTACAGTTGTATCATATATATTCTTAACATGTAAACTTCCCTCAAACCAGAAACTGAGTAGGAGGTCAGATTGATTCATTTGAGGTGATGTTAACATTTAGCATTTCTCATTCTCCAAGTAGCTTTTCCATGTTAAAAACAAAGTAATGAAATAATTTTGATCCAGGGCTGTCATAGACCTATTTCATATACTCTTATTTACTAAGTATCTTGGCCTGAGCTGATATAGGTAAAGAATCTATGTAGGAGGCAAATAGAAACAATAGTTGTTTTAGAGTTCTTATGCAGAAGTGTTTATCCAGGAGGTGTGCCCAGATAGTTTCCAATTAGACACAGTTTGGCTGCATTGCCCTTTTTTTTATTGATTGAATTGTCTTTCCAATATCTGTCAACATCTAAGGAAAAATCAACATTTGAATATGATACTCACATCTTTTTTTTTCTTATTTTTTGGTATCTACAATAGTGATACTTGTTTCTTATTAGAAAGAAACCAATTAGATTATTTTGTATTTAAACCTTACTAAAATGTGATATTCTAAAAGTATCCTCAGTATTAACATTAATCCTGAATAAAAAAGAGTAGGATATTTAAAGGTATAGCATTTTCACATTTTTTTATGATTTATGTTTCCATGGAATATTTGATTTTGAGTTTTTATTTGTCATGAAACCATTCAGTGATCAAACATGGTGAATATACCTGGAAAAATTAAGTGTGAAGAATTTCTACTGTGAAGAATTTGAGATCACATTCTTTAAAATGGATTCCACAACTCAAAATGCAGTTTGTGATGAATCTGTATTTGCCAGACAAAATTTTGTCACTTCTGAATACTTTCCAAATTATCAATTACATGAGGAAAACATAAAATGAATTGTTGTAATTTCATAGTTAAGTATATTCAACAATGTTGAGAGTTCGAATCCAAATTTCATAGTCATCTTTGATTCTTTGATATATTTCTAGGTGCAGATCTGTTTCTCTGGCTGGTTGGATGGAGAAACCAGCTGGATAAATTCTTGGCAATTCAGTGCTCTCAAGTATTACCAATGCAGTAACTGGCTATTTTTTTACTTCTTTACATAATGCAAGTAGGTATGCTTTATTTTTAGAGTTTTTTATGCTTTAATTGGCTTGTTAATGATCTCCAAGTAAATCAAAACACACTTTTTAGTATCTTAATAAAATTATTTCTTAAGAAACCAATTTTCACTATCATATGGAGCCAGGTACTTAGTAAAATATCATAAGGAAAAAATTAATACAAAGAATAGCAAGAATAGACATTGGGCTTATACAGACACGTATTTTGAGATATGACAAAAACATTGCTTTTCTGGATGCTGAATACTTAATTTCAACTTGAGTATGCTATAAATAGTTCCAGAGCTAGAGATAATTTACTGGATAAAATAATCACATAAATACTAACACCATATTACATGCAAAAAATGGGGGCGGGATATTCCATATAGGATGATCTGCCTATATGTACACGCACACACACATATATATATATATAAAATATTTATGTTGTATATATAGTATATACCATAAAACTATTATATATAGAATGAAACTATATAATTACATGTAATAATGGTGGAGAAAACTATTATATATGGAAAGAATATATATAATATATTCTATTATATAGAGAATGGGAGAAAACTATTATATATAAAGTAATGGGGTAAAATATTATGTATAGAATAATTTTTATTATATATAAATAAGAAACAAACTACTTCTACTCTTATGTAATAAACTTCAGCCAAAGAGTATTCTTGGAGACAGTAGGAGGCTGGTTTTGTGCTCACTAATTTACTTATCTCTCCATTAGCATTATATACTAGTTTGCTGGAACACTCTGGCAGTTTACTTTATAGTTCAATTTAAGAAAGCTAAGTTTTCTCTTCTTAGTTTGGAAACATACTTTTATTTTTATTATTATGCCCATAGCATTGGTTGGTGTGATTCTTGAAATGAATTATCCAAAATATATATTTTACGGTTACATAGAAACCCTTTCAGAACAAAAAACAGTGATTAAGAATATCTGCGAAGGAAAGAAATCTTGTTAAAAAGACAGATAACAGTATACAACCAATAAAAATGTTTATTTTCAATGATTATTAAATTTGGTGTATGTACACATACAGGAAAACAACTTGTTTTCTAAAATCAAAGCATGACTTTTTTTGATTTGTTGTTTTTTTGTTTGGTTTTGTTTTGTTTGCTGACTGGCCAGTATGGGGATCTGAAACTTTCCTTGGTGTTATAACACACCACACTCTAACCAATTGAGCTAACCAGCCAGATGCAAAGTGCAGCTTTGATTACAACTTGTAAATTGCTGTTTGAAGAATTTTCCCATTATTTCTCACATTGGTAAATTTTTATTAAACTGAGGCAAGTTTGAATATTATTTAATTAATTGGAAAGAGAATCATAAAGATTAAATAAAGCAGGAGTGTCATATCACTGTTCCAATGGTTACCAAAGTTTCATATTCTTCTCCACTACATCATCAGAGTGTCAATAGCTTCACAATGTACAGCACCTGTGCTATGGGGTATATTTCATATGTTCTCTCAAATGTGATTTATTTTCAAAGCAAATGGTTACACTTTAAATCTAGTTCAAGAAATGTAGTCTTCTCGAAATATAAAATATAAAATTCTCAGTGTTTTTTCAATAAAATTAGAAATCACAAGATCTATTTATGAAGGAATATGAGAGGGAGGTTAATCCCAATGATGCCGTAGTTGGAAACTACTCTAGTAATCAAGCTGGCCTGCTATCTGCCTTGCAAGAGAGACATCCTGAAGATGCATGTTACAGAGCATGAGGGCCTCGTACTCCAAAGAGATACGAGTAAATGTCTGATTCAGTCATATCGGAACAAAAAATGGCATCTGGAAATAACTTAAAAAGTAACTTGTGTTTTTGTTATAGGAAAGGCTTTAATTCAAACTGAGTTAAAGTTGAAACAATTTAAATGGACAGATAAAAGGCAGTTTTTTTGTGATTATACCACTTCCTATTGATGATGACAGTGTCTTAGCATGTAAATTTAGAGCACAGAGGCAACGTTGTTCTAATACAGAGTTTCCAATATGTTTGTCATTTGTCACATGTAGCACATCTGCTAAAATCAAAGTATGGCAAATTGATACTCCCCACTTCATTAGGAGCCAGGATATGGGGAGGTGATCATTGTATTATCATGAGCAGCCAGAGAATTGTATTTCATGGCTTCCAATCACTGAACAAGGAAAATATTCTCAGGATAATTCCTCTTTTTACCTGGTCCCCACACAGTTCAAAACGTGAGCAGATTAAAAATCCTGATAGACACCAATAGACAGGTTTATTTATAAGATATCGCATTGCTGTATTTATAAGTCAAATATCGGAAAGTTGATGTAGTTCAGATGTAGGATGAATCATGTTAAATTCTAAATGGGATTTTCTTTTCAAAGATTGACAACTCAGAGATCAATCTGAGAACATGCAGCCAGAAGAACCACAGTTGAAGTTCAGAGAATGACCAGTCCTTGCTGAGACAGTAAGGTGACTACCACAGCTCACGACACTCCACTCCCTGGCCGGCTCAGGAGGAGACAAATGAAGAGCAAAATCACATATGAAATAAATGCAGAGTTTTTGAAAAGAGAATATTCACTTCCTTCACACCCCTGCTGAAGAAGGAAAAATAGGTGCATCTCTTCTACATAATAGAGGCAAGTATGGAGTACATAAAAAAATTAAAATGCTCAAAAAATTAGGGAGTAACTATAGCAAGAGTTATTGGCCTTTTGTTGCCTGATTGGATCTTGCTAAGGTGCCCAATTTGCTGACCAAGAGCTGCTGGTTGAGCAAAGGAACTTTGAGAAGAGATGATGACAGGAGATGAGGAGAGGTGGCAAAGAGAGCTCCAGGGCTACCTCCTCAGTATTTCAGGTTCCAAGTGACAGAATATAGATCCTGTCTGTGCACACCATACATGAATTTTGGGACCATCAAAGGTGGGTAAAATTGGGAACTATAGTCTTGCTTGGACTCACAGCACAATGAGGCCACCAGGAATGGTGCCCCCAAGTGAGTTTCAGTCAATAAACGCAGCCACAGGACCAGCAGTGGTGGAGCAAGTCTTTCATCAAGAGGTATACTGCCATAAAAAATTCTATTGAATAGATTGATTCTGGATGATGCTAACACAAGGATGAGGATGTGTCTAAGCACAGGTGAAGCCCTACCTCACACCCACACTGTTGGAGCCACAAATGTTAGATTGAACATCTTAAAGCAACAGGATTAAGTTTTTAAAATGGACTTATACTTTTCTAACAAACAAACAAAAGAAGAATGCAAATTTAGAGAGCAAATCATTTGCTTATTATTAATGAAGCCTGCTACATAAAGTGAAAGGATGTGGCCATAAGCAGTTGTTGGCAATTATTGGGAAAAACAAAATTGCTCCATATTAATGCTGCAACTACTTGCATCTTTTTTCTAAAGCATTTACACTAGTGTTTTAGAGCATAATTAAATTCTGATACTATGGGTATGTCTAGGAGCATTCATTATTTATAGTTCTTTTTTTATGTGTAGTGCTCTGAATTACCATAAAAGTGTTTCCAAAGAGATTTATGCTGGACATATGGAAACAACCATGAACGTTTTGCATCAAAACATGTCATTGGGCCAGTTCCTGTGACCAACAAACATTAACTGAGTATTTACTGTGAGCTAAAGTATCACAGAAAAAACGTGTAGTCCCTGATATTAATAAGCTTAGGGTCTAGTAGGAAAGACCAGTACTCATCCAACAATGAATTTTAACAATTGAAGATTTATAATATAACTTTCATTTCTTCTCTGATTAAATACATTTTTGTTATCATCAGTTAGGATTATACAAATGAATGCATTGTTATTTAAATTATTTATGCAAGCATGCTAATGGTAACACATATATTCCAGAAGAGAAATTATATTCCAGTTAATTGATTATATTAGAAAACCAGTGCTTCACACATGTAAAATTTTTGATTTAAATATCTTACAGCAAATAGTTTCTAAATGAAATTACAGGAATCATTAGGCACAGAATTCATAATTGAGATCATCATAATTATTTACTCTCACTTCTATTTGATCTATTTTTCCTGTTTATTTCCCTGCAAATAATTTGTAAATGATTGATAATGGCTCAAAATTTTTGAGTGACAATTTGTGATATTTATTTATAAGGTTTATGCACTTCTTAAATTGGTCCTAATAATTTTCCTGATGTGTTCTATTGTCTACACACAAGAGGATTTGTATAAGTATCCCTAAATTTTCAAAAGCTTTTAAAAATCACATGTATTTGGTTAATGATTTTCCTCTGTTACCTAATTCAGTTAACTTCATTAACATCTACCCAATCAACAGAGAAAGAGGTTACAGACTTTATTTTTTGTTTCTCAGCTCTCCTTCATTTTATACATTTAACTAACCAGCATATTCCATTAATACTTTGAAGCCTTTCTAATTCTTCCCTCCTAAATCCCTTCACATTCCTATTTATTTGTTATTGTCTATTGCAAGAGCTTCTTCCTACTTCCAGTTTTTATCTGCTTATGAACCCACTGTGTCAACTATCTTCATTAAAATGCATAAAATACATTTGATGTTTTTCTGTTGCTTATAAGATAAAAGTACATATTCTTCATAATGACTCTTCATGGGTATTGACAGTTTTATTCCCAGACAGATTTTTACTAATCTGTTTGTATTCCAAGCACACTTATTTGTGAAATATGCCATGGACAAATCTGTATCAGCCAGGAGTGAATAGGATATGTTGTGGTAACAAATAACCCCTAATCTCAGTGACTTAAAACCACAAAGGTTTATTTCATAGTCATCCAAAGCTGATTGAGGATTCTGCTTCATGTCCTCCTCATTCAGGGACGCAGGCTGACAGTCCCTCAGGAAAATGGCTGGGAGAAGTGAACATAGGACATTTTGTACTGGCTCTTATATTCGGAAGATACACGTTCTGCTCATTGCCAAAGCAAGTCCTCTAGTTTCACCTAAGTATGAAGGCCAGAGTACATGCAAAGTCAAATGTCTTTATGACTCTGCTTTTCCTAGCTGCTTTTCTCCCTATCCTCTGCCCCCAAGTTTTACCCTTTTCCATGATAAAATCCTTCTCATCCTTCATGGTCACACCTCCTTTATATTTCTACTGATACTGTGTTAATGTGCTACATAAGCATTTGCCTTATTATACTGGTATTGTGATAATAGGATCAATCCTAGTAATAATAGTAACAGCACCAAAAATATGGCTTCTTGAAGAACTATGCTAAGAACTGTGCTAGGTACTTTACAAATATTATCTTATTCAAGCCAGACACCAACCTTGCTATATACGTAATGTATCCTTTCGGTGGAGAAGCAAGTATTGGCCATGGCAGCTAAGAGACTTGGCTGTATCTACCCAGCTGGTAAATGGACTAAAAAAAATTCAAATCCTAATCTATCCGGCTACAAAGACTTGTTGCTGTTCAACATTCTACAACCTTTAACTTGTATAATTACACTCTGAGTTGTTAAATTAAATTTGGCCTGAGATGGTCCCCTTTCTTTGAGTCCCTACTTCCACATATGGAGATCTCAGTAAATAATTGGTGAATTATTTTGCATCATTAGTGTGTTTTCTAATGACTCCTCTGTTTCTCCTGTAGGGAGTGGTAATATCCATGCTATACTTTTCCTCTATGTTTAGACAGTTCTTTAAATAAATGGTTTGGTTCAACTATAGGGAAAAACTCTAGGAAGCCTAAATCCATATTTATTGCAGAAATCATATTAGCTTTTAGAGCCAATAAACTATGAATGAATCCATTGGAAGAACAATTAATGCTGCTGCCTCTGGATTTCAGTTGGACCCCTCCTGAAAGTGCAAAGAAACAATGGTTATTGAAAGTAGATTCTGAAACGTCCATGGAGGGTCATTTTAGAATTGAATGCACAGTACCATTCTGCTTCTATGAAGCTACTTGGCTGCAATATTAAACGTTTATCTAGTTTCATTGTATTTTTGCAGCCCATTTACATATTATGAACTCTGACTACATTAATTATAGCTGACACTGTCTATAAATAAATATCAGTAGCAAATAAAACTAGTACTCAATATTGTTTTATACTTCTCTAGGCATAGCCTGTCAGGAAATGGGTTAGAATCTTTGATAGTTATGTTACACTGAGCTTAGTTAGCACCAGTACAATTGGTGTGAAAGTAATGAAATTACACCATAATTTGAGAAGCAATATAGCTACCATATGCTTGCATTATAACTGTTGGTTTTGTTTGCAGATTACACATGCCCCGGGCATCCTTTAAAGTCATTTTAATTTATTTAGAGAAACTTCTACACACAATTCATTGGACTGGTGCTCAGTAAAAAAATTTAAAGAAAAATAATTGTTTAATGAAAAAAATATATCTATGGTTATTTCTGCAACTAATAATTAGGAAAAGCAAAGTCTCCTAAATTTTTACAATGAAATTATAGATAGGCAAACAAAATTCTCAGTGTCGAATCTAACAGAACTGACCAAAACAGAAAATATTTTCCCCCTGTGGTGGCCATTTGTGTAACAGAAATCAATTTTAAAATTATAGCAATTCAAAATATCACAAGAATGCTCTTTGGATCTTTTTTCTTTATGATTTCAGGCCTCAGGTGAAAAGTGTCAGACCAAGATTGAATATGTATACTAAAATAAAGTTAAAATAAGTGGAACTGAATGTTGACAAAAAAAAAATTCTGTGAAATAAAATTTGGACAAATAGGTAGCCTTTGTTCCCTGAATATTCATAGTTACCATACATCTGAAAGCATCACAGCATAAAAGGATAGTGGGATTTTGCTGGCAAATTAGTTGATTTTGAATCTTCTAAGATCATTATTCTCAAAAATTCAGAATCCATACCCACGTACTTAGAATGCATTAAGCAAAGTCTATTAAATATTCAATAATTTAGGAGATAGTTCATTGCCTTGTTACCTCACGGTTAGCTCTGTAGGAGCCATTCATCATGGGCCCAGAGTTAAATATGGGCTGTCTTCTAGTGTGATTTCAGAGGCATACCTTGTAGGCTAAACTTGACTGCTTGAAAATGTTCAAAATGATTTTACCAGGGGACAAAATCTCTACATGCACTAATAGAGAGAAGGCTCAAAATGTAAATATTCATGGCTGAGAATATGTTAGATAAGATTTGTAACAAGGTGCACATGATGGGTCTTAGTTCTCCCTGCCCCCAGGGGATTCAAAAAAGTCAGCAGGGGATTCAAAAGCAAGGCCAGAAACTTTGCGGGCCCTCTTCAACGATGTTGTGATAGGTTTCCCACTAACCTTGGTGGAGGCTGAATTATGACAAAATGGAGCCCTGTGTAACAAAACACCAGAAAAGCAGAAAGGAGGATGGACATTGAAATCTAAAATAAACATATACATAAAAATTTACCCACTTTTTTGGCTTCAATGATCACCTCTATTTTGGTCACTTCTTAATTAGTGTGATCTCCCAGATAGTGAGGTATCATTCATTATCTCTTACCAAGTTATAGTTGTACCTGATATACGTACCATCATCTCAAACTCAATAGACTTTGAGAATTTTAGTTCTAAAATTATTCTGAACAAACAATATTCTCACAGCTTTTGGAAAACCACCTTGACCCCAAGAGGGAAATATCCATCCATTCGTTTCAATTCAGAATTTATTCCACTCAGGCTGTGACCTTAACGATACAAATTCATCCCTTCACCCAAACCTTAATTACTCATATATATAGATACAAGATCTTGCATTTCTTTCTCTAAAATTTTATATTTCATTTTCCTTCTCCACATTCACTTCCATCATGTTGTCCCAGCCTTCACCACCACATGGCCAAATCAGTTGGTAGCTTCCTGTTTGTTCTGGTCTTTAGGATAAGACGTATCCTGAAGTCATGTGTCTTCAAACTTCTAATTTAGGCAGAATCTCTTAAAACTTTCTCTTTATTAAATCAGCAACTTGCTCAAGAATGTGTAATGGGTTTACATTTTTTATTTTTCTCCCATAAATATTATTTTTCATTATTTTCCAATATACAAATTATACTCTTCCTATGTGCTTTAATGCACTATAAATGTAAACCCTTAACCATGTGCTTATATAACTTATTGCATTCAGTTGGCTATAAAGATTACTTTTTCTCATCCATGTATCTATCAAAACTTTTCAACCTTACAGGTCCAATGTATGTCTTCCTTTTCCCATGATATTCTAGCCCACTCAGATTTTTCGTCAAAGTCTTGTTCTACTTGCTGCCAGTACTACCTGTTGTTAGCTTGCTCTTTCTGCGATGGCTTCACATACCATAGTTTCCTTTTGTTTTACTTGAAGGTAAAAGTGATATCCATATTATTTTTGTGTGACTTACAGTACCTAGTCAATGATGGCATATATATTAGGTGCTGATGTTATTATCTTACATACTAATTTCTATTGAGATATTTGTCTAGACAGAAATGAATTAAGTAGCTTAATATTTTTTGGACTTCTATGTAGGTGTTCAGTATAAACAGGTTGGCAGGCCTTGTCATTTATTTATGATTTATACCCTCATTTTCATCCCTCTTCTCCCAAAATAATGAGCTGACTAAAAAAAGTAGATGGCCATTAAATTCCCTTTCCTTCCTGAGATTGTTATGATTCTAAAACCAGATAACTTATATGAGAAAGCAAAATTCAAGTCAAACAGCTTGTATAAGGCTAAGGTGACCCAAATTGAAAAAATTCTGAGTCAGTTTGCCAGCAAATTTGCAAAGCAAAAAAAAAAACAAATATACATATAATTCCATCTGAAATAAAGACAAAATGATATGCTGGCAGAATTGCTAATAATGTGATTGTAATGAGCTGGATTTATGATGCCCAAATAAACATATAATTCCATCTGAAATAAATACAAAATGATATGCTGGCAGAATTGCTAATAATGTGATTGTAATGAGCTGGATTTATGATGCTGTGTAAGAATTGGCGTGATTATTAAAAACTGAAAGAAAAAAAGTTTACTAAAAGCATTAAAATACATGAAAGGGAAATTAAAGGTAAAGCATAATTACTGTGATTAAATATTTGTGTCCTTTCAGAATTGTGTGTGCTCTAATCAATACTATTGCTTTAGAAGTTAAGGGAGTACATTTGAGTAGGGATAAAATTCACTAAATTTATTAAAGTTCTGCACCACTCTAATCTAGAGAGAACTATGGGAACATTTTTATAGGAATCTAAGAAGGGGTGAGGATAACTGATAAGACCCCATTTATAGTTTTTAGGACCAAACTCTAAAGGAGACATGTGCTTGGAATAATTATATCTGGAAGCTTCCCTCATTCTGGGATCAGAAAGTGGGATAAATAACTACTCCAGGGTGCTTCTCTAAGGTCAGGGGTTTTAGGAAACCAGTTCCGACCCTGGTTGGCTTCATCCTGTGGCTGTACAATGAAGCTGGGTAGGAGAGATTCTTGGACAATAGAACACTAGAGAATAGAATACCTCTCTCTTCCTTTCCTTCTCAATAGACAAAACTAGAATGATTTTTCCTCCCACTTACACTCCAACACTGGGCCATGCCTTGCCTTCTTCTTCTGCCACCCATGCCACTCCTACTCATCCTTCTCATTTCCTACAAGGGAAAAAGATTTATGCAATGTTATCTGTATAAATCTTAAATCTGTGGGGCAAAGTACAAATATGGTGAAAGAAATGGTTATTTTCCTATGTAAAATT